>NW_025777488.1:0-148742 GCF_021130785.1 Homalodisca vitripennis | reverse complement strand
TAATTATCATTAATTATATTTTTCAGCGTGATTGTTATATTTTCAATATTTTTTTTATATAAAAGAAAATATAGTCTTATTTCAAACAGGAGGCATTTTGTGATGCAATTTAAACGTTTCTCATATTATCTCATTTTTGAAAGGAGAATAAATAAATGAATGAATACAGTCTTTATTATCTCTGGATGGATATCTTATAAATGATGATTGCTAATTAAAATTAATAATTTATAAGGAATCATCAATTATACCTTGTAAATAAATTAATGTATCATTACTCTACATTTATTATAAGTTGAAAAATTTTGTTTTTCATCAGTGGTTACTGTCACAAACAAGCCTTCCTAATGTCTGCTCAAAGTATTTGTGCGAACTCAAACTACATCAATATCCTTTGTTAAACATATAATCGACGAAAATGAACATCAAAACATTTTGCCGAACATGGCAAATGCTTTGTTGTAACTCTACAAATAAGTTCATAAAAGCGACATACATCATTAGATTGAGTTGTTTGTTCTTTTAATGTACACATCATTCTTCTTGTAATAATAAACTTTAATCGGTGTTCAGATTTTCTCTATTTTAGTAGCTCTAGTTTTTAAATCGTATCACTTACAATTTACAAAATATTACTTTATTGAATTATGACTATACAAATAAGGTATTAAATTAATTCTTTATAAAGACTAATATATAAAAAATAGTTAATTCTGATTAGATACTTTTTAATAAAATGATTTTAAACTAAAATATAACTATTAATTATTATATTACTAACAAACTAAAAGACAGTTACTACTCAAATACAATTTAAAACGGAAACAGTATGTGAGAAAAACAGAATGAAACAAGGTATGCCCTTACAGATGTAAGGCAATATTATCCCAGTAAAATTCCAGCAGAAAGTAGCGAGTCGCTTTGAGTGTTGTTGCAGAGGTTCAGAGAGATAAGATTGGCTTCAGGAAAAGTAAACATCGCTTGTGATTTCAGAACTGATGGGATTGTGGTCTAAGCCCCGATTGTTTTGTCGTGCAACCTGGCTTTTAAATTACGGCTCCAGACTTTAGGTCTCATTCACGTTAAGGTTCATTGTATATGGTATATAAAGGTTCAAATTAAACATAAATAAAATTTAAATTATGTTTAATGTTGTACTGAATTAAAATGATGAAAGTAGGCTAGTGGTTTAATAGTTTTTCTTGCAAAAAATAAAACTTATAATTTTTAAAGCAGTTCATGATATAAATAGTGTACGTCAAAATGGTTCGGGAATTGAACATTATTTATTTTTCTTAAGTCCTAATATACTTTTGGTAAATTTTTGTTAATACATTTTTCAATAAAAACCTAATTAAAGCTGTTTGTTTGTAGACTTTTAACACCCTTTACATTTACTGCAAGATACATTTTAAACATATTTAATGATCTGTATCAAGAGGCCATAAATATAAGATACTACAAAACCACCTTTACATTTAAAAAAGTCCTAAAACAACCCCTCATACCTGAAATATACAACCTACAAATGTCTTAGTGGATTCAAATTAATGTTATCTGATTATTTGCCAAAATATAGGGGAGTACAGTTTAAACTTGAATTCTATATTCACTTTTCATACCGCTACAATTAGTGGCCCAGACAGTCTGGTTCACTCTGTATACCTTTATTTGTGATTATTTTAACATATCTCATAAATTATTCAATTTCTCTTCGGCATGTTTCTGCTGTAGCCTGAGTCGTCGGTTCAGTAAATTAAATTGAATAAGTTTCCCCATAAGTATTAAAACCCTCAAGCATAATTTTACATATTTCGTTTTAAAAATAATTTTGTATTATTATTAATTTGATTGGTTAACAAATAATCGTTCACATAGACGAGGCGTGCTGAGGATCGGTTGTGTTAGATCTGTGGTTCGAAGTAAGAGCTGCGCCACGACTATTGCTTATGCGTGTTTGGTCTTATTTCATATTATATGAAAGCTTTCTTAAAAGTCAACCACATTTTATGTAAATAGTTAATGAATTGTCAGGCAGAGAGACGGCGCTAGCGTAGCTTAATTCAACTTCCACCGTCAGCAGAGCTGCACTTGGAAAGCGGAATATACCTTTGGGCTGACCAGATCAGAGGGATTTTTAACAGTACAATTAAAGGTAATACAAAGATGTTATATGAGTACTAGCAGTTACTCACGGCTTCGCTCTCAATTTCCTAGGTTTTGCAAGTGTATGATTAATTCTGATTACGGCAAAATCAGTATATCTGTCAAAAAGTGTATAATTATGTCTG
Source organism: Homalodisca vitripennis (assembly GCF_021130785.1). Lineage (NCBI taxonomy): Eukaryota > Metazoa > Arthropoda > Insecta > Hemiptera > Cicadellidae > Homalodisca > Homalodisca vitripennis. Next base: position 146,451 of record NW_025777488.1, on the reverse strand, counting down.
TTGTATTTTACCTCGGTTCTATTATTTTCTTCATAATGCATTTTGCCTATATAAACACAAGTTTGAGAAGCCTACTTCTCTAAAAAGACATCTTAGACGGGTTTTATAAGTCTTTACATTTATATTAAAAGTGGGATAGTAAGTAGGAGTAATTCTCCCTAATTAGGGAGACCGCTACCCTAAAAAAGGAATATCCGTGCTACTTTTTTATTGTGGCCCACCGCTTACAAAACAATCAGATATTTAATCTTAACAAAATATTTGTTACTGTTACTCTTAGCTACAAGGATATTTACATTTAGTGGATACATTCAATAAAACTAAAAATAAATATTGATCATCAAATCGGGATTTTTATTATTTCTGTTGTTTTAAATATATACTTTTGAGGCTCGGTACCAAAGGCTGAATGCTAAGGTAACAGTGCTCCCAGGATATTTTCTTATTCTGTTCTCAACGTAAGGGTTGAAAAAAATATTGGAACGATACATTTTTACTATTGAATATAGTAATGTAGAATATAATATGAATATTCCATCGAATATAAGTATCGTTCCAATATAGAAATATTGGAACGATACTAGTTACTACTAGTATCAACCTTGTTTTATGCTTCAAAGACTATTAATTAAAACAATTGAAAATAATGGTTAAAATAATTATACATAAACAAAATAAAAAAACTAATGACCGACTGTTGGAGATGTCACCGACACTGACAATTAAATGTGGCCAGGAGGCTTATTTACTCGATTAGCAATCTGTTTTAATTACAGCTGGCCTGACGTTCGAAATCTACGTTGATCGTTAACAAAACACAACTTTCACTGATGTGTATTCCTCTTACTTTTAGTTAGAGCATATTGGTAAATTATATATTTATAAATATATTAACAAAAATAAAAAATAATGTTTTACATCTTATATTTTCACAGGATTTAATAATTGTGCTAAAATAAATATTAAGATTATACTCTTTCGAAGATATCAAATCTAAAACTTTCAGGTATATTTTGAATACAATATAAGCCTATTGCTCATGTTTTGTTTTGTATAATTTAAGGAAAATTTCCGCATAACTCCACCATATATTCCAATGTTAGATCACATTGGGTTATCGTATCGTGATCGTAGGGAGGCGCCACCTGAAGGAAAAATAAAACATCAATCGCGACATTACTTAAAATTAAACTTAGAACACGCGAGCGTTCATTGAAATTCTATATTTAAATACACACGTATGTATTTACCTAAGTAAATAACCTAATAACAAAATGTATGTAGGGTTAGAATGACGTCACCTCGTGAAATCGCTTTCCGTGAGAAAATCTTGAGAAGAACTTATTGTCATAATGACATTTAATTTTCACAGTATGTCATATGCAGTAGGATATTTCTAATTTTGACGTTTTAGTTCCTCGCAAGCAAAATCTTCCATAGTAGCATCTTGCTAGTACCAAAATAGCATATTTTATTAAAAGTACCATTGCATTTTTATAGTATATTTTATATTGATTTCCCTTAGCACACTGTGAAAAACACAGATTATTTCCCTTATTTTGTCCTCGTTTAGTACAAGACGTGTGTTTTAAAACTTTGAGTTCATACTAGTAGTGACTTATTCTAAGTTAGTACAACGGTTATGGAAGTTGACAAGCAATAAGTATACGTATTATAATAAATACATGTTTTATGAATATACAGATTGATTTGAGGGCCGGCCTGAAAGGTAGTATAAGTACAGGTTTTAGAACCGATATATTACACAGTGCTCTTCCGTGTGTACTCTATTATATGTGTTTACGTCTCAGATGTTTTTTATTTTGGATCAATTTGGGGGGAAACTGAATTGAAAATAATAAAATATAATGTTAAATATTACCTTTATAAACATTAAACCTTTGCTGCTTGTGTTAGTTTTTATATTTTAGCAGTTGGCTGCACAACAATAAAATAAAGATTAATATTTTTCGTTTAAAACACAAATATTGTTCTAGTAGTACTGCACTATTATTCCGCTTTTTCACTTAAGACAAGCGAAGGAATTCGTACATCACTTACAGAACGACAGTGTATTCAAAAAAGGTATACTACAAGGAGGGTTAGTGGGCACTATTCTCAGTAATTTAATGTGGAAAAAGGGTGTTGGAAAATAATACTGCTTCCCCTCCCCTTACTGAAGATAAAAGGAACTGTGATTTACGGTCAATTAGTTTGTCTTCAAATGCCTAACAAGGAAATATTTCAATTAAGCGTAAAAAAATAACTCTATTTTTTATATAGTTGGAAGGAAGAAAGTTTGATATTGTGACAAACGGGCCCTAAAAATCTTCCTTCGTCTGAACATTTGAAAGAATTCTCCCTCCGAGAAGAGATGGTATGGAGTAGGGAGTGGTCTGAGTGGACAGTGGGCAGCAGAACAGATCCACCGACAACGTTCACGGGACGAGACGGAAGTAACGACGACACCCGGGAGGAGGCACGGCGGGACACCAACGGTCCTGGACTGGATAGCGATGCCGGTCAGCTGAGAGTGACTAAATTAATGTGTTCGAAAGTTTGTAAAGCTATGTTCTGGTTAGTGAAGTTAATAGAGAGGGCATCGTTCAACTCCACTAATGATTAAGTGAAAAGTAAACATTTATATATTCTTTTATTTAGTATCCCTTGCTACCACCCTCCCCCACCCGCGAAATCATTCTACTGAGGGGTGCGTGACATCAAAAGTAGCGTCACTAAGAAAAATTATCCAATATATGGTAAATTGTACTGTACCTCGAACAATTCAATTTACCATCTAACCCGTAGGGTTTGTCCCAAGGACTACATTGAGCAAACCTTTTGCGGGTAAGAAAGACCGGTCACCATTTTTCTATAAATGACAAAGACGAAAAAACCAATAGCTCTACACGCTATTCACCTCAAGAAAAGCTTTGAGGATTGTTATAAACTCAAAGCTATAAGCAAAATTACACCTTGTGAAATAGCTCTCGGAATGATTTGCATTTAGGGAATAATGAATTGGCACAACAACTTTTATTAAAATCTAAACAACTATATGAACGTTGCATTCGCTAACTTATTGTTTTCCACTTTAATCCTTAAATTCTGATCTGAAAATTTACTTAAATTCAAAGTTATATTATATTATGCTATTATTTTCTTAAAGTAACAACTAATCAAAATGTGTTTAAATGTCAAAGTTTAAATTCATTTAGAAAGCTTATTATCAGGTGTTTCTTCTTCAGTTAATTTATTTTATTCAGTGTATGTTTATAAAGTGTACGTGATAAAGTTGTAATTACAAGGAAATATTGTACAGAAAATAACTGGAGTTCTTTAAAATTGTTCTAAGGGAATATCTAAGCCACTAGGCAACACACTTCAAGAGGTTAAGAATTTTTAAAAACCTACTGGTAACGAACAATCTTCACTATCATCATCACACACTTCACTCCATAGTTAAACAATGAAGAGTTCATCTGAGATTATATATATATATATATATATATATATATATATATATATATATATATATATATGTGTGTGTGTGTGTGTGTGTGTGTGTGTGTGTGTGTGCCGTAGTCGTAATTATTTATGCTGAATCGCGGTAGGAAGTAGGCTCTTTGTTAACTAGACGCAGTGCGTGGACATTGTTTGCTGGTTCGAGACCGGTCAATCAGCTGATCGTATTATCTACGGTTATACGTTCCGAGCCTGTTGGGTGGAGAGAGGGAGCGCAGTCTTGAAGTTTCGACGACAGGGTGCAGACCTCAGTAGAGAGGCAGTATTTCTTCCTCTAATCCTATAGTTTTGGGATCTAGAGTAATTCTTTTAATCGGGTGTAAATTTTAAATCAAGTTTAAATTTTCTTTAGTGCGTTTTTATTTTCCTATCAGCCTCCACAGTCTTCAAAGTAGTAAGTCCCGTACCAGCGTTTAGTTAATATCTTTTATTTTATACTGTTGTGATTAAATTTGTAAAATTTCCCATATTACAGAGTCTGAGAATTAATTAAATTTTTTAAGTATTGTGAATTAAATTTTGGTCGTAAAGTTAATATCAAGTTTGTGTTATATTGATTTTTGAATGTTTTGAGAAGAGAACTTTTCATTTTATTTTGTTAATTTAAACCATTTTTGGAGAAGTATACATTGTTAGTTTCATTTGAATTTTAATTCTTTTTTTGATCAGACTCTTAATTAGATTTGATCGATTGTGAGAAGTTTTTGAAGAAAATCAAATCTAAAGTTTGTAAACTTTGTTAAAATTTTGTTGAACTTTAATTCGGAATAAAACAAGTATTTCCGAAAAGTTGTTTTGATTTATAAAGTATTAGCTCCAAATTAATATAATATATGTGCTATAATAACGGTATATACGAAAGAACATTATCTCCCCGTGCAATAAAACACAATCTAAATAAATTATAACATTGCTTCGGACTAAAAGGAATTTAACATTAGTAGGAATTTTAAATCTAAATAACAATCTAATAAATTTAAGAAAATTTTAAAACGCACATCAATTAATTTTTAAATCAAGGCAACCAGATGAGTTGAACCTAAGATGATTCTGTTTTCCTTCTTATATACATTTTTAGTTCTATGTAAACATTTACAAATATTCGAAATACAGCTGATTGGAATCTTGTTTTATATGGTATTTATTTATTAAAATTCTTTTTTGGTTATGTTTTTAATTCTTGATTTGAGTTCTGTTTCTATGTTTTATTAATTCAGTGTGTTTTCGATGAAGGGTTCTGGAAATTTGAAAATTAAAACATGAACACTGGATTTTCTGTTTTGTTTATGCTTTAAACTATTTAAAGCGTATTGAAACCAAATGGTATTACAAGAGATATATACATATAAACTATACATTTTTGAGTTAAAACCACGATCAAATGTAACTAAGGGGAAGCCAACCAACTCTTACGTCTTAATGTTGGACCGAGATCATCTTCACTATAAGACGCCTGTATAAAGTATTAAGGTACTATCATATAACCCTATGGTTATAATAAAATTTTGTCAGTAAGGACGCAATATAAAGTTAGCGCAGTGTAATAGATTATCATCTTCACTATAAGACGCCTGTATAAAGTACTAAGGTACTATCATATAACACTATGGTTATACTAAAATGTTGTCAGTAAGGACGCAATATAAAGTTAGCGCAGTGTAATAGATTATCATCTTATCATATCACTTTCTTCATTTAATTTACAAAGCCATTCTTCTATAGCCTATTATAACTGGCTACTTTGATGAAGACTTAATTGGATTATATGAAAGTTAATTAAGATAATGGAGTAAAGACTCGAGGGTTGATAGCTTAAGTAATATTCTATCACTTACCCTTTCAAGTTAAAATAACACGTTCTGTGTTTACACATTGAAAAATTGAGTTTATTTGCTCTACAGTTATTTTACAGTTCGATGAGAAAGTTTCATGAATGTTCAATTAAGACTGAAAAAACTCTTATTACAAAATTTTGTCAGTAAGGACGCAATATAAAGTTAGCGCAGTGTAATAGATTATCATCTTCACTATAAGACGCCTGTATAAAGTACTAAGGTACTATCATATAACACTATGGTTATACTAAAATGTTGTCAGTAAGGACGCAATATAAAGTTAGCGCAGTGTAATAGATTATCATCTTATCATATCACTTTCTTCATTTAATTTACAAAGCCATTCTTCTATAGCCTATTATAACTGGCTACTTTGATGAAGACTTAATTGGATTATATGAAAGTTAATTAAGATAATGGAGTAAAGACTCGAGGGTTGATAGCTTAAGTAATATTCTATCACTTACCCTTTCAAGTTAAAATAACACGTTCTGTGTTTACACATTGAAAAATTGAGTTTATTTGCTCTACAGTTATTTTACAGTTCGATGAGAAAGTTTCATGAATGTTCAATTAAGACTGAAAAAACTCTTATTACATTATTGACACTTTTTATAAACAAATTTCCAATTAAAAGAGTCAAATTATGTAACCAAGTTCTCTACCTAAATTTAGGATATCTAGATAAAAGTTCATCTATGGTTTTTAGTTGAGCATAAATTTTATATTTGTACAGCTAAGATTTTTTTCTAAGATTGTGTATGTCCATCCATCGGGTTTTGGTGAGTGTCATGGAAGCTTGTCACCCAAGGAGCTAGCAAATACATCTTCTGTAAGTATGGGGTTTGTAAGTTTTTCTTTACATCTATCCACAAAATACATTGAGAATGAAGTAAATTATTTTGCATGTACGTTTAGCGACGCCTGTTAATAGACACGTGGCATACTCTAACCTAAATTCAGTATATTCAATTATAAAATAATGATAAAATTTAGTAATCTATTGAAGGGTACTCCATGAAATTGGGATTGTTTGGACATTGGCACACTTACCGTCCTTGAAGAGGTATACATAGTTTACACATAATTAATTAAAGAAACAAGCGTGTACTGCTTTTGTCCAACTTTAGGTAAATATAGATCTAAGGTCACTGATGAAATTCCAAATAAATTTCAATCTAAATCTCGACAAGAAAATTTCATTTTCTAGTACAAGAATTAACATGCTTTAAACAAACCTACCGGAACTCCCTTATTATAAGAAAATGGAATAGAACTAATTAAAACTGTCTAAACAGTTGGGTGTATACAATTAAAATTCAAGTTTAAAATTAAGGTTTTAAAATTTAAACTTCTAGTTGATAGCTTTAAAGTTGCAGATTCCAGTAAGCTAATACATGGATTTTATTTTAGTTTTCTTGATAGGTGGTGGGATAGTACAGAATCCGTCATTAAAGGAACCTCCCCCCTTGCGGTAGGACAATAAGTCTTACAGATGATAAAGTTGTGCGAATTAAAATATTGAGTTAGGTACTTTATAATTTAGTAAGGAAATGCAAGCAAGAAACTAATTTCCACTAAATAACTGTAATATTCCCTCTATAATAATATGTAACTCTATTGAGTGAATTAGATCAAGATAAAATTAAAATAACAAGGATGGTCTTGAAGAAAGTTGAAGCGGGGCTTGTCGGAAAAGTTTTTAAAGTAAAGTTAAATGAATTTCTATTCATAATATTCATATTTCATATATATCAATGCTGCAAATGAAACACGAGTAGAGTAATAGGATACTGTAAGAAATATTTCGTTAAATATTTACAATGTCTTTCCTTCAAATTTCCCTGTTTTTCTGATAATCCAAAGTTCACAGAGTTAGGAGCAAATCTACCGCTTAATTTTTGGATCCACTTGCAAATAACTTTTTAGTTCAATAAATAGCCCTTAAAATAATGTCTCCGTCCTATAAAAGCCCTCCAAAATTGATTTCTATTCATAATTTTAAAGAATTTGAATTTAATATAATTCTCCTCTCCTAATCCCTAAGCATGTGGGTCTTACGATTTACGTATAACAATCAAGTATCCGATAAAAAGTTGTATTTAAAAAAATTTTTGTTATTGCTTTATCAAATTAGAAGAAGGTACAATAACATTTAAGATACATTTATCAATAGAAAATAATAATATGTACTTAAATTATGTGTTATTTAGAGGTGCAAGCAAGCGAAAAAATTAATAGTTTTAATATAGTTTTATATCCTATAGCGGGATGAACAATATGCATATCACACTGTACCAATTTTTTCTTTTAACCTTTCACTTGTTATTATATTTTATGTTCGTAAGTTTAAATCAAAATTAAATCCTTAAACTATAAATTACTCCTGTCTCAACTCATTTATTGTTCTGTTTAACAAGGGAATTAATCAGTATAATAACAACATCTTAGGATATCACTTACATAAATATAACACACTATCAATTACAGACCATGTAAACAGTACACCAACCGCTCCATCCGGTATTAACCTAGATCCATACCAATGTTTTGTGTTTGCTGAAGCTTAGATCTTGTAATAAATACACAACACGTTAATAAATACACAACGATTGTGATTAATTCGATCCAATCTAACCTCAGTACGAACCATTTTTCTAGAATGCAGTGCAGAACATTATGGGATAACGCGATCATCATATCATCGTTATCATTCGTAAAGATTTCTCGCAATTTGGACAAGAACATACATGTAAGCTAGCTGTAAACTAACTTCTACAGCTGAGCTACAGATGTTTGTCGTGTTCTAAAGTGTCAGCTAGATGTGAGTAAACATTTGACGAGTAACCTCCCCATTATTAGCCATTAATCTGTAACTAGTCAAATGGTCCTTTATTGTCCGTGTAGCCATTTGTTAGCCGTAGCAGGAGCTCTCTTGAAAATTCATTAAAAGATTCCCCTTCTTGTTCTTAAATATCGGATCATTAAAGAGAAACCATTAATATATTTGTTGGATTTCTATAGAGTAAAGTGCTTGTCGTCACTCAAGTCTGGAGCAGACCTGCTAACAACCTTACTTTGGAATAGTGGGTTGGTAAGTTCTCTCTGGTTATGCTGTTAGACTCTAGACGCTGCAATAAGAGAATGGTAGACTGTAACTAAACTCAACAATCACATTGAATCAAACCTTTCCACAACAGCTACAATATTTGTAGAAATCTTTGTTGCTCCACTGTGCTCAGAGATCTGTCTAAAACATCATAATGCACGCAACTGTTCAGTTGATAGTACAGTGAGAATACCTCCTCAACCAGATTACACTATATTTTGTAGCGTAGGTGTATGTTAATTCCAAACGATATAATGAGTTCAATTTCAGCTTTTTCTTCGCCGAATAGTTTAGATCTCTCAACACGAAATAGATATCGGATTCCAATGGTCATGTCTGTGATAGCGTCAGACTGCATTGAGGGGAAGGAGTACTGAAGCTAAACTCTACATTCACATTTGATTAGAATTTTTAATTATTGAGTCTTGCATTCAATTAGTTTTTGATATGTTTTTAACAATTTTTGTTAAAATTAGAGATAAATAGGACCTGTAATTATATATTTTTTAGATTGTAAGTTGAAAATTGTTATTGCTACTGTTGATTTTAAATATATTTATTGGGTTATTTAATTATTATTCACTGTTAATGCCACGACCTGCACGTTAATTTAAAACCCATTAACCTAGTAGACTTGTTTATGATACAAAAAAAGCAAAAAATAATTGTGTATCCTAATAATAAATAAGTACCTAAAATACTGTATAATGGTAGATTAATTTGAGAAAGATCTCTAGACTGCCAAACTCCAGCTATGGTATTCTGTTAGGAACTTCATTTATAACTGTAACAAATAGTTATGTGATGGTTAATATACAACCAATTGCATTAGTGCAATAAAACATTCTTTTATTTATCTTATTGGTATCCTAATGCAACATGAAAATTGCAAAATTTATACATTTCAAACCTGAATATTGCAATATTATGTATCATTTTAACATACGCGTTAGTAAAACATAGAATAATATGAATCGATCTATAGGTCTGAAACTATAACAGTAACCTCAGTGAATTCGGTTACTCTTCACGTGGAGTGGCGATCTCTTACTTCTGTTAAAAATGTTGTAGATGAAACTGTATTCTTCATCCAAATATTCCAGGCCTGATTAAATTAAAGTAATAAAAGTTTGACCCACGTTTACAAATCGAAAATGGCACACCGTTTTATTGGAATATCTCGTTTCTAAATAAATTTATAGCAACTAAAATATTTTATACCTACAAGTTTAACATGAAAAATGTTAAATAAGATTTAATGTTGAAACAAGCGGAGCCTAGCCTGTTACACCCACTACTAGATTTAATTGCCATAATTAATGGAAATAACATAACGTTCCATAAAGTACCAAATAATTAAACGGTAAATTAGACTAAATTTACAAGATTGGATTAAACGTAATCCAAGTAGGTAGAGTTGTTCAAGAAGTTTGAGTTGAGAAGATCATTTGAGAGAAAATCTCCGTGAAATATCTAAATTACTTTAATAATAGTGTGACGTAAATCTGTATTGGCTCCTTTACCCTCATAAGCTTATATGCTGATGCGAAAAACACCTGCGAGGTGGCTATACAACTATTTTGTCGCATTTTATCATATGTACACAAAAGGTTTATACAATTAGTTCGCCTTAGTTCTATAATTAGAATTAGGCTATTTTCCCTGACCTTGAAAAATTTTAAAACTAATGTTATCAGCATTATTTAATACACCCTTTTAAAACTTATAAATTGATATCAATATCAATAAATTGTACTTTATACGCAACAGTTTTAAATTAGCTTTATATCACTTAGTTTCAAAAGTTTAAAATATTTAAAAATACTTTTCATTTATCGTCAGTAAACTGCAAGGTATGAGTACACACAACACGTTTAGAGTAAAATGCTTCGCTGAGCTAAATTCAAAATTTTACTTCTATTTTTTAGTTTATGAAGCCACATAAGTAACTATGTCACACATTAAAATGTCATGGCCGTACTTAGTTTGTTTACAAATTACTTTGTTATAGGAACTTTCAGTGACATGGTTAACTATAATACCATCGTAACATTCTCAGACACTCTGTAAAATATGATGGAATGACATAAAATTTTAAATTAGATTTTTCCTAAATAGAAATAAAGAGTCATGTACAATTTAAAGTATAAGGTCAGTTCGTATTCGAGATCTCCTGTGGAAAGAAATACTGAAATGCTTTTGGCACCTCCATTGATGTTCTTTGCTAAGGCACTGCCAATAATATTAAATATATGTTTTGTAAATTAATACATCTCAATTAAGATGAGTCAATTTACTGTGAACATGACTCAGGGTTTTACGCTAGAGTTGTTTGAATTTTCAATCTATTTACAAAAGCAGTGATACTGCAGCTATATATATATATATATATATATATATATATATATATATACATGGTCTCTCACACTTTGCTGCTTCTAATACCCAAATATGCATTACGGATACTGACTAAGTAGGGATTTTATATAATGCTCATGTTGAAATCCCTTACAGATGAAATGTTGCTATGTGGCAAGCTCTAAAATTTGGATTACTTACAGTACAGATATGACAGAGCTATACTTAACCACAATATCATAAACCAAGTACAGTAGAAAAAGCATGAAACTGGGTATTTACTCCATATGAAGAATTGTGGTAAAATTATGTTGTAAATAGTATATTTGAAAAAATTAACTTGATTGATACACGTTAAAAATAGATTAATATTAATAGTTTTACTTAAATTAGAGAAAAATTGCAGGAAAAAAAAGTTCTATTGGTTCTTTAATGTTAAAAAAAATAAACACATAGTCGACATGTTTTTCATATTTTTTTTATTTTTGAAAATAATCTGTAATATTTTTTTATTATTTTAAGTAATCCACTAAAACTAGTGCAGTTATTTGAATTGTCTTTTCTTTTTAGGTTGAAATCTGGTACATTAATTTTCATTTATAATCTCCCATTATAAAATATTTAACATCTCTTGTGGGGAACGACGAGGAAAAAACGTAATCTATATCGACCAAAGACAGAATTAATACAACCAGGAACCAGGTTAACACGCCGCACCGTTACAATAAATAGGTTGAGAAGTTCAAGTGATTCAAGATGTCTGCGATTGTTATAAAAATGTAACGATAATTTCAGACTGAAAAGAACAGTTAATTAAATAGCTGTGTATAGTACCACTGAGGGAAGTTATAACTTGTATACAATACAGATTTAAAATGGAAAAGAGTTTTATAAATAAGTGGAGAGCGTTTATTACTGTTGTCAATATTGATTTCGATGATATGTATGCTACAGATCGGTAGAGATATGTTTGTGATTTCGAAACATAAATGATAACTTCTGTGAAAATAGTTTGGACATTGATAGGGTATACGGATACAGATTAAAAATTTGGAAACAGAAAACGTACATAAATTTTTGATTCTATTAATAAATTAAAGACAGAAACATATTATCAAGCAATTTTTGAATGAAACACGCCTTTACTGCCAGATATACACGAAACAAAAACAAAATACAAGCATAGCATGCAACCTAAAAATATACCGATTAAACAAATTTTAAGAGGAAAATGTACGCTTGTTGTAAAAGAGGTGCCTGCACTTTAAGACCTATAACAGATTACGAAGAATCTTGGATTTCCAGGACAAACCCTCTTTCCTCTTTAGTATTTACAACATTTTTTTTGTCTAAAAATGTATCCTAGCATTAGAGATTGATGGGATTTTATCCTTAAAAAGAACCGCAGATCGTTTACCCTTTATTTGTTTTGGTATTTTTGAATGAATTTGTATTAAAATAGCACACTAAGAACAATTGATCAGTACACTAAAATAATAGAACAGGAGATAGGAAGTGACATAATATTATTTACAGAAGATTACAAACATGTTAGTTCTCATTCAACAGGTGACATAACTTGTGCATGTCGAAATGCAATCGATGCGTCGTATACTTTGAGCCCTGTCAAAGTGTAGTTGATTTTTAATATTTTTCTTTATTGGAAGTATTGATACAGTAAGATGTGTATTGATCTCAAGAATAACGTGCGGCTTTATTATTTATACTCTGCAAGCACTTTTGTTTTCCAAGATAAACCTTGTTAAGCTTGTTTGTTTGCTCGTCCTACGGCCACGGAATTAATGCCACTGCTAACATGGATTTGAATGCCCTTTAATAACAGGCATGGCTTGATGTATCCATGTCCATAAGCAAGAAGAACTTGACGCTTATGACACATTATACATAAAAAAACGTAAAGATAAAATATTGAACAACGATAAAGGACCGATTCAAAATTCACCCTTTCTTTAAAATATAACAACATTCTTTTTGACGCAAACTTTTATACATATATTAATATTAATATTTATTTTATTTTATTTTACTTTAAATTAAACAAATCGTGTATTAAGCATTACTCAGCTGATAACTAATTTGAAGGTTACGTATTTATATTATTCAAATTGTTGTTTCACACCTAACGATGGCAACTTTGATGTTGAAATGGCCTCGTGTATGAAAATAAATTTATTTGAGAATTGTGACTTTTCGTTCATCAATTATTACAAAGTACTACTTAATTAGTCTTCCAAGTTAATGTTTTCTAGTAACTCTTTTGATTATTGATTTGTTCACGGTACTGACTATGTCGTTTTGTTGCGTTGCTAAGGGCTCTTTCCATCAAGGGAACGAGAAGTTGTTTCCGACGAGCAAAAACTCTCAGTGCACTGCGATTTCTGCTTGTGCCCTTGCCTGGAATACTTTAAGATTGGAATTTTCTACTGCGGCCATCGATAGGATTCTTGTAACTGGTGATTCTATTTATAATACATTGCGGAGTGAGAATCGTATGGGTGGAAACCGGTACTTGTTCCCTGATGTACTTCCTACAGATTTTCTCATTCATGAACAGTCCGTATCCGTTGAGGAAAATTCCTTTGTGCACGACGCTCTGTATCCTCTGACAGTGGGAGATATGGGCGACTGTATTTTATCTCTGTCCAATGTTTTGGAGGGTTTGATGGCCTAGGGTTTTGAAAACACTGGGTTTCTTCTCACTGGACAAACAGTTACAGTTGCTTTTGGCGCTCCCAGGAACAGCTGTACTTGTTTGATTCTTATCCAGTGAACCAGGACAGAGTTTATGATTTGGCTAACGAGAACAATAACCTGGCCCGCCTCTTCCAGTGCGAAAACTATACTGCACTGGCCTCGTTATTGTTGTCAAATGCTGCTCTAGATGGGTCAGTGAGACAGTTTACTGTAAGTAGACTAAGATTCTGTCTTCCGGTCCTTAGTGACGGTGAACCAGTCCAAAAAATTTCCCCTACATTACAAATCAAACCAAAATCATGTCATACAATGTAAAAAGACAACAAAGGAATCGATTTTGAATATCCCAGTCCAAAAGAGAGCCTTAAAGTAATTTTATCTCCTGTAGAAAGTGTAATAAAACATAAAGCTATCGGTAGACCTAAGAAAGTACGTCGTGGACGCCCCAAATGACTCAAAACCACGAGAGACGAGCAAGTGAAAGAGGCGAACAGAAGATATGTACAGCGGAATCCCAAACTAAGTCGTGACGCACTTCGTAAATATCTTGAACAACAAAGTCTACAGGGGGGATGTCCGTCGTTACAGCCAACAACATCCTGAGGTCAACAGAGATGCTGCCCGTCGTTACAGCCAACAGCATCCTGAGGTCAACAGAGATGCTGTCCGTCGTTACAGCCAACAGCATCCTGAGGTCAACAGAGATGCTGTCCGTCGTTACAGCCAACAGCATCCTGAGGTCAAAAGAAATGCTGTCCGTCGTTACAGCCAACAGCATCCTGAGGTCAACAGAGATGCTGTCCGTCGTTACAGCCAACAGCATCCTGAGGTCAAAAGAAATGCTGTCCGTCGTTACAGCCAACAGCATCCTGAGGTCAACAGAAATGCTGTACGCCGTTACAGTGAACAGCATCCTGAGATCAACAGAGATGATGTCCACCGTTAGAAATTTACAGCTTTTATAAGGCGATTTACGTAAATTACAAACTTTTTCCTTCTCATTCAACACGTGACATAATCTATGTTTATCGAAATGCAATATATGTGATGCATACTATTGCGCACTGTTCCATTGTACAGAATATTTGTTTTATTTACCTATAGTTTAAATTTATATAGTCAAAGTAACTTTGCATAACTCAGTATTATTTATTCCGTTGCTGTGATTCAACAACAGAAAGGAGGGAGCATGCTAACGGAAACGTTAAAAACACCTAAAGTAATTGAAGAATAGTCGCTTGAAGATATCTGACCCGGTGCATATAGAGCCTAAAGGGCTGTTAAACCTTAATATTTTGCTCTATTGGAAGTCTTTATACCGTAAGATGTGTAGCGGTCTCAAGAATTACATACGTATTTATTATTTATACACTGAAGGCATTTTTTGCTTCAAAGATAAACCTTGTTAAGCTTGTTGGTTTGATCGGAAACGATGCCTCTGCTAACATGGCTTTGGATACCCTTTGATAACAGCCAGGGCTTAACGTATTCATCCTTTTTGTTTTTTGTTCTTGGAAACGTGTATTAATATCGCACTAATGCTGATTTATAGTACTGGTAGTTAATGGTTCGTTATACTACTGTGCCTAATCCCTTACCAACAACCACAATACCATGTTTTTTTTTATCTTCCAGACGAAAGCATATTACAACACAATCGTCACACTACCTCACATCTAAGAACTTCCAGTACAATAAAACAAGATCTACGAACAAACCTCAATTAAGTACTCAGTAATAATGCCAGATTGTCATGCTGACTAGGAGACAGACTCCAGACATGAGTTACAGTGTTACAGAAGTGGTGAGACCCGGACACTCAATGTGAGATTGTTCGCTACATTACAGACCTAACCGCGGATCCGTGTGAGAACGATGTAGTTGTGTTGATGAGATATAAATAATGTGGCAACTAAGACTGAGTATAATATTAGTGATATTTTTTTACTACAAATTATTCAAATAGTGAAACCAGCTGTAATATTGACTAGCCTACAGTACTGAAATGACAGAGCTGTACTTGCTCACAATATTCATCTACCAATTAAGGGATATTAATGGATGCGAGCTGCATGTTTTTCATTAATTTAAGACATTTACACTATCGTTTAAAATGTATAAATATAAAACCACAAACAAAATGTATGCCTGCATAATGTAGAAGTTGTTCAGCTATTTAAAAAAAATCCGTATAAACACTTTCACTGTGTATAAACTTTATTTCCATGATAATTAGTATTATATCACAAATGTTCATGTCATAATGTTTATATTAGTTACATATTACATTGAAATTGATAAATACTTTTGTTCAGATAAAGGTTTTGAAAAAATTACTCTTATACATGTTTATCTTTGTTGTTGTGTGACAAATTTCCTTACATATATACACACACACACACACATACGCACATGATGGATATTTCTTAGTTTTAATTTAATATACTATCACCTTTAAATTATTGGTGTAAATGCTGCATTTGGCAAGCCACTTCAAGTTAAATGTATTTCCAAATTTGCATCAATATTATGTGTTGTTATAGATAAGATACTAATTGAGTTTTTTTATTTATTAGGATTTGTTTCATATCCGTTTTCTGCAATTTCTTGGTTTATAGTATAAGTATCACATTATAGGTTGCTATTTGAAGGTATTGAATGATAAAATGCTCTCCTCGAAGGGCATGCACCCACGGTGGTGAGGACGCTTTGAGAATCTTTCAAAAGGTTTGTCTTAATGACCTATAAATATCCCTGAAGTTTAATTTTTTTATCTGGAATTATTAACATATTAAAAAATGTTGGTGAACTTATAATTCAACCTCACTTAGTAGTGATTCAATTATTTATTTTTATGAGATTTTTACCGCTTGGATTATTCTCATTATAGTAATTTGTATATTCTGTTTACACTACTATAAGTAGTATCTTAATTAGTTTCCCGGTGATTGGTGGATGATGGAATACACGCCAAAGAGGACAAAGGCTGTTTTAATCTGTTTTATTTTATTTCTTCGAGTAAAAACGATCTATGCGATTTAGTAAAATTGTTAAATATAAGTGTTACCTCTACTTTAGATCTAAATAGCCAAAACTTGGATCGTTTATACTGCATAGTGAACAGTAAGTGCCTTTATTAAATTTTTCAACAGAATTTGCTTTGTCATGGACAGTTAAGATGAGAACATGAATGACACTTTTAGGCTGAGTTTAACCCTCGCGTTAATGAGACCGATGAAATGCATACCATTGCACACTGTTAGATTTTTCAAAATAAATCTTTTTTAAACTTACTTACAGTTCCAATTCAAATAGTCAAAGTAAGAATACAACACTCAGTATAATTTATTACGTCGCTGCACCAGAAAGGAGCGTGTAAACATACGAATACGTGAAATTCAGCTATCAAAATTGAAGAATACTCGCTTGAAATTATCTGAAATAAAATAAAACTCAGTGTATTATATAGAGTAAAGGGCAGCTAATCATTAATATTTTGCTCTATTGGAAGCCTTTATACAGTAAGATGTGCAGCGGTTTAATGAATTGTCCTAACACTTAAATAGGCAAGATCCAAACTTTCTTTAAAAAAGAACTCTTTGATATTCTTATCCCTTTACACGGAGATTACCAGAGCCTATCAAACAGTTCCCGGAATAACACAAGGATAAAAGTTCAATATTTTCTTATTAAATTGTGGTAGCTGTATGTATATCTTCAATATAATAGATCGATAATATTTTTAACAGCATAGAGAAACAACATAACGAATAAAACATAGAACAACATACGGAAATGTATGGCTTCATAATGTAGAATTCGTTCGGATATATCAATAACAATTGTATAAACGGTTTTATTTCATATAATCTTTCTTGAAAAGATTATTAGTATCATAGAACAAATATTCGGGTTGTAATATTTATATAGGTTATATTGTACAATGACAACTGTATTATTGTTTTTAAGTTAAAGCTTTTAGCAAAAACTTACTTGCATATATATATTTCATAGATGTTGTGTAACATATTTCCTACATATATGGACATTTTTCATTTTTGTTAGTCTGTGAACTGTACATTATGTGTATATATAATTAATTTAATAAGCCATTCCAAGATAAAGATATTTGAAAATTTATATAAATATTATTTCATCGTAGAAATTAAATACTATCAATTCTGTTCATATTTAGGATGTATTTCTAACAGGTTTTTGTTGTGTGTGTTTTTTTAACAGTTCTTGAAATGGTTGAATTTAGCGTCGACAATTCTATTGTTTCCGTTGTTAAATATAAGTGATGGACTCTTATTGTATGCAATTAAAACTTTGGTCTTTAAATTAGTAGAAAATTAATAAGGTTAAACATTTTTGTATTGTGCAGTAGCTATTACTTTTTTACAAGATTTATAGTTTTATAGAACAAATAATAGTTTTGTTATATTTATGTAGTTTATATATATAAGTTATATAAAATAAATAACCGTATGAATTTTTTTTCTTAAAATAAAAGGGTTTGGCAAACAACTACTTACATATATGTATTTCATTCATGTTGTATGACAATGTTAAATATATATAATGGAAATTTTTAAATTTTCAACGTCTGTGAACTTGTAAATTATGTGAGCTTGAAATTTCATTTTTGTATCTCGAATTATTAATATGGTAACAAATGGTGGGGAATTTATTAATAAACCTAAATTAGTATACATTGCATTCTGTTTCTTTGTGAGCTTTATAACGTGAATTATTTTCATAATAGTGATTTCTACAATGTGTTTACAGGATGAGAAGGAGTAACGACATCATGAATGGAGAGAGAGACGTGATAAAGCTCTGGAATAGCTGAGTAATTTTAAATATCTAAACCTGTAATGTTCATATTGAACATTTTGTATCCAATCTAATTTATTGTTTTAAAAAAACTTTCGGCTAAGTTTATTTAAGTAATATAACAATATTATTAAATATAATTGTTACCTCTACTTTAGATCTGAATAGCCAATAATGGATTATTGCATACTGCAAATTAAAGGTCAAGTTCCTTTATGGTCAACAGAATATGCCTTAACGTGAACAGTTAGGTGGAGAACATGAGTGACACTGTTAGGCTGATTTTAACCCAGATGTTATATCACAATGAAAATACGACTATTATGTGGATGGGTATTTTATATTTACATGTGGTTAAAATAAATTGGTGAGAAGTTGGCAGAAGTGTTTCAAGATGCCTCGGATTGGTATGAAACTTTGACGATTATTTCAGCCTGAAAGGACACTTAATGAAATAGCTGTGTGTACTCTGAGTAAAGTACCATTGAGATAAGTTGCAATGTATACACTGTACAGATTTAAAAGGAAAAGAGTTCATAAATAAATGAACAGTGCTATTACTGCGGATCATACTGACACCTAGGATCTGTATGCTACAGATCGGAACAGAAAAGCTTGTGATGTCATAAGATAAGTGTTAACTTTTGTGAATACTGTTTATACATTGATAGTATATACGGATACAGAGTATTGATATGGGAACTGAAAACGAGTATAAATGTTTGTTTATATATTTTATAAATTAAAGACGAAACCATATTATCAAGGAATTTTCGAAAGAAACACGCCTTTACTGCCAGATATACACGATACAAAAACAAAATACAAGCATAGCATTCAACCTAAAATATACTTTATTAAAAAAATTTTAACAGAAAAATTAATGCTTGTTGTAACAGAAGTGCCTGGACTTTAGATCCTATAACAGATTGCAAAGAAACTGGGATTTCTAGGACAATCTCTTTTTTCATCTTAAGTTTCTACTCGCTAAGGAAACTCCCGATGTATCCAACCTTAGAGATTGATGAGATTGTAGTTTTACAAGGAACAAAAGACCGTTTAAGCTCCTGATTCTATCGGAATTTGTTACAATATTTTCTACAGAAAATGATTAAGAAGGACTTTAATCTGACTATTACGAGGTAGAGGGTTACAGAGATAGATGGATAGCAATACAGGTAAATAATATTTACATTAAACCCTTAACTGGGAATTAAGGCTTCGCTAAGTTTCGGATCATATATCAGTTAGTTCACACATTAGTTGACACCTGTACCATTTTCCTGTCAAACATGAGTAAATGTGATTGTATTTTAAAGTTTATATCGGTTTTTGGTTTCAATTCATAAGGATACAATAGAACGAGTGTATTTGTTATGAAATTTTAATCTAAATAACTTAAATAACTTCGTTAATCAGTCTTGAACAATGACAAATTTTAAGATGGAGGCCACTATCACTGACACAAAATATATAACTCAACTTAATACCAACGTAGAGCCAATACTGTTAATTGTTACATATACTAGTACGTAATATAAGCAATTTACTGAATTCACTTCCGATGTTTATGTAGGTTTGAAGAGGGCTCACATTGAAATTTTGGAAAAGGAATGGTTTTACATATAATTTATTATGGACTTTATAAAGTTATTACCCATTATAGTCTATTATTACCATCGGGTAAATTTTCAATGCTCATATAAAAAATTATAATGTACATCTCATAATACTTCTAATCTATTTATAAAACATTTTAAGGATATCTAATTTATATTATAGAGGAAATAAAATATAGTTTTCTACCTACTGTTAATACAAATTCTGAATAAATAAAAGTTCACGAAGGAAGTTCCTAAATTCAAAGCGATCAAGTTTGCAGCAAAGACACTTTTAATTGAATAATAAACACTAAAGGCAAACTTCGTGTACAGCAATTATATAATTAAGTCATGTAACTATATTAAGGATTAGCTGTTTATAAGACGTGCCCTGAACATTTTAGGTCTTAAAATCTATAAGGCCAGGCCATATACGAGATGCTATCCGAACATTGCAATAAAAACGGCTTTATTTAGTGTTCAATAATTTATAAATCAAACACTTTTAATTTTAATCGGCATGGAAAAAAGACAATGAACTTGTTTATAAATAGGTTTTAATGTTATAAAAATGATTTTAAATAGAAACACGACTGCATCACTGCGCAATGTCTCCGCCAGTTTATTGGTCATGTACAAATAATATGAAACAGTGCAGCATTGTTGAGAGGTCAGGCCAT
This sequence comes from Homalodisca vitripennis, assembly GCF_021130785.1. Classification (NCBI taxonomy): domain Eukaryota; kingdom Metazoa; phylum Arthropoda; class Insecta; order Hemiptera; family Cicadellidae; genus Homalodisca; species Homalodisca vitripennis. The sequence goes on along the minus strand of NW_025777488.1, from coordinate 125,792 downwards.
AGAACATGAAAATTGTGTGTAGAGTTTGATGCTGACGTAGTCCAAACATCTCTTTACAATTGTGAGTTATTAAAATTTTGCACTGCATAATAAAAAATCTGTTCAGGTTATTAATAATGTTTTATATATGTAACAATAAACGATTTTTTGCGAAATGGCATTCAAATCATACTCTTCTTTGTGATAACGTACTACATTATTATACAAATTTCACTACAGTTCAGATATTTCATTGCTTTGGTGTCAAGCAAATATTTCAGGAAGGGATACACACTTTGATTCGAGCAAAATTATGATACGTATGCAGTGTACGACAAACTAGAGTTTATTAAACATAACAATATAACAATTAACCTATTACGAAATCCCATCGGCAACGGAAACTTGTTCGAAGTCAATATCACTAAGGTCAATACTTACGGTATCCCTTATCTATACAGCCATCCCGTTACATGCCCTTAGACTACGGTTACGACCACCATAACGTCGCGCACTCGACGACTCAGCCGTCACTAACAACACGGAATGGAGACATTCAGCTGATGACCTTTGTGATTAAAAATCTCTGTTACAAATGGTATTCTAAGTTTACAACAATACTTTCATGTTTCACGACAAAAAGGTATGGAGGAAATAGATTGCGGCATTCACAGTTCCATTGGTCCAAAATAATTACGCGGTGGTCGCCGTTTTAAGAGCAATTCTGCAAACGCGACAACTATTTTCGATGTTTTTCAGAAATAAAAATTGTACTTTTATCCAATACCCGTGTTTAAAAACTACGAAATACAGATACCCAAGTTCTTAACGAGTTTCTTGACTTTGAAAGGCTATACTAAATACCCTATAGCGTCGACAACTGCACCGTTTGAAAACATTTCAGAGTTGATTTGTTAGACAGAGTTTCTGTATGACATTACGCAAAAATTTATTCGTATCGTGCAGTAATCGATACTAATGACCTATATTAAATCATAATAGTACGTAGGAAAAAAAACGTAGGCCTACCGAAATACAAATACGTATATTTCAATTTCAACGCTGTATAGCTCGTGTTTGAAGCTTCGTATCATATTTATTGAATCGTGTTAAATACCTCTTTTGAATAGCCACTGTTTTATTCATCAAAAGTCAGGTGTGTCTGAATGGTCAGCTTCTTAATGTCTTTTGAATTTTTAGACACACCACTTTCAGGTTTGGAGGCGTAAATTTTTGACTTTATCCCGGTGTGCTCGTAGATTATTCTTCCGTTGAGCTCATCTTTCATATTGAATTACAACTTCTTGTTGACTTTGGGCATTTTGTAACGGTTAGTTTGAGGATAATCGCTGGTCTCAAAAGTTGAATCATGTTTTTGACGTCATCGTACTTGCCGACCGTATGGATATAGTACGTGAGCGAGTCAGTGACCGTGTGTATTGGAGTTAATCTTTGTCACCGTACCGCCTTTAGAAAATATTGTAGTGCAAATCGTACATTATTTTCTTGGGAACGTCCAGAATGCTCATTCCAACTTATGTTTTGTTGAAAAACAATTTCGTTTTGCACATGTGGAGAGTCGCCAAATGTTTTGTAAAAATCGTTCTGTTCTTAAAATTGGGTTGAGCAGTCCACTTTTCAACCAGCTCATCTGTCGCAGCTAGTCGGATATTTACTCTGATCGTATATTTTCAATCGTTTTACCAAAGAAAGCACTATTTATGAGCTTGAACAAATCTTTCTCAACCTCGTTCCTAACATTAGTAAGCATTTGGGTTTTCAAGTCGATGTAGTGCTTCATCCAGGCGTATTGACTGAAGCTTATACATAGGTGACTCTTTATATTTTTCATTCCAGATGATAGATACTCCTTAAAATATTTGTAGTGACTAACGTAGTTTTATTTATCAAACAAAGTTGTCAGTGATTTCTCTAATTTTAATCCAGACGCTACTTGACGTCCAGGTGAAAGAGAAAATTCAAATTGCAGGTCATGCAGTTGTTTATGATATTCCAAGTCGATTGTAGCCAGTGTGTATATCGTCTGAAACTTCTGTAACGTTGATTTCGGTTTGCACAAATAAAAATTACTGTATAGCATAGACTGGCTCATGTCCCAGCCATAAATATCATTAGCGTACAAATCGTTTGGATTGCGTTAGATAGGTTGTTGCTCTCCGTTGTAATTATCCATTTAATCGTTATTGGCTGCGGCTTGACAGACACTGAAACAAATCGCCACGAATGCCCTCGCTGGTTATCAGGATCATGTAATCATTGAAGAGATTGACTTTAAAGTCGGTTGTCTTTACTATCGCACTCCAAGCAAGTCCAGGAGTGAAGCTGGTATGTTTCTTTACAAACGTACGCAAAGTTCTACATTACGTTTTGCAGATGCAGTAGGTCCGTTGATTGTACGGTAATGTGTAATATATCATGCTCTGAACGTCGAAAGTATTCGAAACGTTAACCCCATCTTGTTAGTCCTCGGGATTTAAGTGCAGTATCATCGCTTAGCTTATTGTAAATGTCATTTTGGGCTAGCAGAAATGTACTTCAAAATCTATGCATGTTGTCCATGTAATAATCGGGAAAGAAATCTTTCTTCAACAGCCTAATTTACCATGGAGTACAATTTGGAAGTGTTTCTGAATTGACTTGGAGAAAGATGTGTGGCTAGCTTGTCAAAACTGCTGGCCAAGTATCTCAACGAGTCTAAGAACTGCAGTTTCACTCTGTGTCCAGCAATAAAAGTATAACATTCCTCTTTATTGGAGAAAATCATAGTGGTTTCGTTGTTTATTACATATTTATGAACAGGTAAGTGCAGTACCCAATCAAGGTATGAATCTTAACTGACAGAAATTGCGGTTAAAGTTGAGATTACACGAGTTTTGCGCCATACCTACGATTTTCCTTGTTAGGTGGCCTTGATGGCCTAATTCGTAATCATTAGATCCGAGAATTTTTTTTCAACGTACATGTATGTGACACTTGTAAACTTGAATTGCTAGAGTACAACGTATATATATATATATATATATATATATATACTCGCCTTCGGGCTCGCTGGGGGCTACGCCCCCAGGCCCCCATGATGTACGCTTGCAAATTCGGGGATGAGCGGTTAAATTTACGCTTGCATATTCGAGATAAGAGGGATTTGATGATTGTTAAAATTTGGACATGAGGTCAAGCCAGGAAATTCCCTGGGGGGGTTTTAATGTTACCAGGGGTTAAGACATCGGGGGGTTATTCTGGTCATACCAGGAACTTCCCAAGGGGGGTTAAGAGATTTGGTGATTGTTTAAAATTCGTACATGAGGTTTCATGTTCCCTGCTCTATCCCGATTCCGAGAATCGTATGGGTCATATCGCTTCGCTAACGCTCAGCCAATTGATATGTGGTGTATAATAACAATCAATAGACATCGCAGAACAGTTAAGTTATGTGTTCGCGAAATTATGAAGACAAGAAGAATTTGATGGTAACTAAAGTCAGCGTATATCATAGTTTTAATTTTCCGGATTCACCCAAACTTTTGAACTTTGAGAGCGTTTTTACGGCTTAACCGTTAGAGATACGAGAAAAAGTGACTGGAGCTTTCTTGTCGGAAATTTAATTTTATCTTTCGATTCTGATCTCGGATTTGATCTACGACCTATGGTTTAGTCGGTACAACGCTTGGGATAAAAAATCTGCACTGGTCAGCTGTTGTGTAAACAGATATAGTGTAAATAAAATTTAAAACTACCTTTATCCGATTATTAAGTTGATCAGGGGGTTTAATTTTATCAGGAGTTCATCAACCAGGAAATTCCCGGGAGGGGGGGGGTTTATGTTCTCGGGGGGTTAAAGAACGCGTGTACTTTTTCTAGTAAATTTGTGTCTGGGCACGAAGAATTTTTATGGAAATAAAACGTTGATAAGGGGGTTAAAATAATTACTTTAGATATTACCATTCCACGCCAGAGTTTTGACAATGAATTAATATTTCATAAAAATTAAAATAAAAGAACACTCTGTCCCTATCTACTATTGAAGCTTCACTAACGCTCAGGCAACTCCCGAAGTCACTGAACCTTTTTTGTAGATCACGTGATTTCCTAAATCCCGTTTAAATTTGTTTTGAGTTTACGACGAACCGTTTAGCCGCTAATCAAGCCCGGAATGTAAATTTTTAGGCGAAAATGTCCAATATTTTCACTTAATCGCGTTTTGCCGGTCAAACTAATGGAAATATAGTATAAAGTCACTTGACCTTTTTTGTAGGTCATCTTATTTCCTAAATAAAACGTTAGTCTTATTTTGACCTCCGACCAATGGTTTCGCCGCTATCGACCCAAAAAACAAAAGTTTCACGTAAAAGTTACAAAAAAATTGTACATAATCACGTTTCTTTTCGGCCAAACCAATGGAGATAGGGCAAAAAGTCACTGGACGTTTTTCTGTAGATCTTGCAATTTGCTAATTTGATGGGTCAATCAGATTTGAGCTACGACCTACCGTTCGGCCGCTATCGGGCTCGAAACTTTATTTTAAGCGGAAAAATCTCTGGAATGTCAAATATTCGAGCGTTTTGTCGCTTAAACCATGGAAGATAGAGCAAAAAGTCACTGGACCTTTTTTGTAGTTCATTTCATTCCTGATTATGAATTTTTCGTCAGATCCGAGCTAGCTCTAACGGTTCGCCCGCTAGCGGCCTTACAAAAAAGTGCCTGCAGGGGTAAAAAATGCATGAATTTTCTCGAATTTTTTTGAGGGGTTTCAAAGTAAAAAAGTCCGGTTTTCAGACTTTTCCTCCGGGTCATATTGTGAAAGGTACCTGCGTCCCAAATTTCAAGTTTCCAGCACTTCTAGAACTATGTTAGAATTTGTATCTATCCATCAGTCAGTGAGTGAGTTACACATGCGGCTGTATAAGTATTTAGATAACCGTTAGATACGAGAAAAGTGACTGGACCTTTCTTGTCGAAAATTTAATTTTCTCTTTCGATTGTGCCCTCAGATCTGATCTACGACCTATGGTTTAGCCAGAAATGAGCTCGGGAGAAAAGTCTGCACGGGTCAGCTATCTTGAATTGTTTAGTATAAACATAATAAAAACCGACCTCAAGGCAGTATTTTAAGTCGAACAGGGGGTTTAATATCAACCAGGAGACTATCTAGTCAAGGCGAGAAATTCCCTGGGTGGGTGATTAATGTTAAGGAGGTTAAGACAAGAGGGGGTTTAATTTCGTCAGCATATTGTCTGGTCATATGAACAAATTCCCAGGGGGGGGGGTGTTAACGTTACCGGGGGATAAGTCTCCAGGGGGTTATCTGGTCATACCAGGATCTTCCCAGGGGGGGGGGTTAAGAGATTGGTGACTGGTAAAATTCGGACATGAGGTCATGGCAAGGAAATTCCCTGGGGGGGTTTAATGTTACCAGGGGGGTTAAACACATCAGGGGGTTGAATGTACAGGAGGTTATCAGGTCATACCAGGAAATCCCCGGGGGGGGTTAAATATTACCGGGGGTTAATGACACACTTGGGCCTTTTTTAGAGGGTATTGTGTCTGTGAACATAATAAATTTCCTCTGTCCCTATCTACTATTGACGCTTTAGCTAACGCTCAGCCAACTCCGAAGTCACTGAACCTTTTCTGTAGATCACGTGATTTTCCTAAATCCCGTTTAAAATTTGTTTTGAGTTACGACCAACCGTTTAGCCGCTATCAAGCCCGGAATGTAAATTTTTAGGCGAAAATGTCCAATATTTTCACTTAATCGCGTTTTGCGGTCAAACTAAGGGAAATATAGTAAAAAGTCACTGGACCTTTTTTGTAGGTCATCTTATTTCCTAAATAAAACGTTAGTCTTATTTTGACCTCCGACCAATGGTTTCGCCGCTATCGACCCCAAAAACAAAAGTTTCGCGTAAAAAGTTACAACAAAATTGTACATAATCACGTTTTTCGGCCAAACCAATCGAGATAGGGCAAAAGATTACTGGACCTTTTCTGTAGATCGCGCAATTTGCTAATTTGATGGGTCAATCAGATTTGAGCTACGACCAAACGGTTCGGCCGCTATCGGGCTTGAAACATTATTTTTATCGAAAAAATCTCTGGAATTTCAAATGTTCGAGCGTTTTGTCGCTTAACCATGGAAGATAGAGCAAAAAGTCATTAGACCTTTTTGTGTAGTTCACTTCATTCCTGACCATGAATTTTCCGTCAGATCCGAGCTAGCTCCAACGGTTCGCCCGCTATCGGGCTTTTTACAAAAAATGCCTGCAGGGGTGAAGAATGCGCGATTTTTTGGGAATTTTTTTGAGGGGGTTGAAAATGAAAAATTCTCACTTTTCGGGATTTTCCTGGTGGTTACACGTGGAAAAGCTATCTGTGTACCAAATTTCAAGTCTCTAACTCATCTGGAAGTAGGTTAGAATTAGTATACGTGAGTGAGTGAGTGAGTCAGTCAGTCAGTTACACATGCGGTTGTATATATATTAGATATAATATATATATATATATATATATATATATATATATATCGAAGAAAAAGACTTCATATAAATCCTTTAATATTTCGACTTTATTGTCGTTTTCAAAAAGGTACAACAAGTTTATATATTTTTCTTAATGGATTGAAAAGGAGTGTGGTTCGTGTTGGATTATCAAGATAATTATTTTGCATTTAAATATTGTCAAGTTGCAGTTGCGAAGAACCGAGTTGACAACACCCCTCCGGGGGCTGCTGGCATGCAACCCGTCATGTCTATATACGACTACCCGTGGGTAGCAAGCATCTGCAGGCTCTGCAGTTCGTGGTTCACCAGGGCTGTGGACCTAAGGGCGCACCACGAGGCCCAACACGTTGACGCGCCTCTCCGCTTCCAGTGCACTAAGTGTGATTGACTCCACAGAAGGTGGAATGGTGTGGCGACGCACTACAGCAGGTGTAGGGGAGCACCCGCGGCGGCCGAAGCACATGTTGCACATGTGGAAGGAAGTTTTCAAGCCAGGCCGGCCTCACGATCCACCGAAACGTATGCCAACCGGATGCCCGGAATGCGGAGAGGCTCGCCCCCCCCCCCTTCCCCACCGATCCTTAGGGCGTCCTACCTGTGGTCGGAGGAGGAGGACAGCGTGCTAATACAGCGCTACAGGGAATTCCGTGCGAGGGGAAAGCTACAGGGATATTCACATTATATCGCTATGTGTTTACCAAAGAAAACCGACCGGCAAGTCCGGGATCGGAAAAAAAACACTCAAAGAGGCGGGCATATTATTAGAACCGCCAAAGGCAGAACAACAGCCCTTTGTATATAATATAATATATATATATATTATAATATTATATAATAATATAATATAATATATATAATATAATATATAACATAATATAATATAAACTTTTTGTACCTTTTTGAAAACGACAATAAAGTCGAAATATTAAAGGATTTATATGAAGTCTTTTTCTTCTATTGTTTAAAGAAGCCTCTGAGCATTTATTTTCTGCATACAGTATATATATAGATCTACCGATCAAACTTTCTACAGATATTTGTTTCGCATTAGTTCCGGAATATGTTTTGGTGATTTGTACTGACCGTGACAATACACAATATAGTACGAAGAACTAACAGCTTCATGCTTCTGGTATTTTTCGGTGTATAAATCCAGTTTCTTGACTGCATCAGGTTGCCAACTGCTGGCTACAAGAGTCAGCTTACACTCAACATGAAAACTGAAAACCAAACTCATCGAGTGCTTAGGTTCCTTAAACTATACAATGGAACCTTATTTCTGTGATAATGTTCAACGCCTCTAGTTCTTTGCAGTCTTCTTGATGTATTTTAGTAGGGTTTTCGTGCCAAAAGTGTAGTGCGCAGCGTTTGAATAGCTAGATCTTAGGCTTAAGCTTCGAAAATTGTCAACTCACAATACAATACAATACAATACAATATACTTTATTGCCAGAAACAATTTTAACATTGCATAGCATGCGTCACATAATAATAATTGTATATTCATTAAAATAATGAAATGTCTTATGCTAACGATTTAATTTTTAAAATATTGTAAACAATATCGATTTTAGTTAACAATAAAATTTGTCAAGCAGTAAAATTAATATATAATAAAAATAACTTTGGATATCAGCGCCCCTGTACTACCGCACATTGGAGCTAGTGAGATGGTCCATGAATTCACCAACTGTATAAAAAGAATGAGACACTAAAAAGTGTCGCAATGTAATTTTGAACCGATTTAGATCATTTATTGATTTTATTTCTTCAGGGAGCCCATTTAGAAACTTTATGCCGGCTTGAGAAGGAAGTTGCTCGTATCTTCTCAATCTATGCTGAGCAGGTCTGACATTTTCTCGATACCTCGTATCGTAGTTGTGAATGTCACGACCTCGAACCATTTGGCTCTTAAACCGACAATGTACAGTAGTCTCCAGTATATACAAACATGGCAATGTTAGTATTTTGAGCTCCCTAAATGAATTTCTACACGACTCTCTAAAGTTTAATTTAGCAATAATTCTAATAGCTCTCTTCTGTAAGACAAAAAGTCTGTGGAAGTCGCCATTTGAACAGCCACCCCACAATATAATACCGTAGGATAAATGTGGGTGGACCAAACCGTAATATGCAATTTTCATTATTTGATCTGAACAGTATTCGGCAAGACCTCTCAAGAGATAAATATTACTTGATAGTTTCCCACAAACACTGTCCACATGGTTCCTCCAAGTCAACCCTCTATCGAGGTATATTCCCAGGAGTTTCGTACAGTCAACTTCATCCAGGACCTTGTCGTCCAACATCACAGTAGGTCTGTACTGAAATGGTGCAGTGCTTCCACCAAAAAACCATGTAATATGTTTTCGAACAATTAAGTTTCAAGTTTATGTTTTCAAAGTATTGTGTATATACATTTAATTCTTCGTAAGCTTGAATTTCAACTTGAAATTTTGACTTGCATGTGAAAGAGAGAGTCGTGTCATCTGCATATTGGACTATGTGTCCTTTATGAATCTTTGAATTCAAATTGTTTACGTACACCAGGAACAAAACTGGTCCGAGGATGGACCCCTGAGGGACCCCATATCTAAGACTGGTTGTACGTGAAAATGAATTTTGAACTGATACTTGTTGTTTTCTATCGGAGAGGTATGACTGAAGCCACTTTAGCGGCAAACCTCTAATACCGTTACTGTGCAATTTGTTGAGTAGAATGGTGTGATCCACACAATCGAAAGCCTTAGTCAAGTCAAGGAAAACGCTGAGCGTTACTGTTTTCTTGTCCAAGCTATCAACAATCAGCTCAATTAAGTGCGTGATTGCATCGATTGTGGATTTACCTCGCCTAAAGCCAAACTGATTTGGAGATAATATATTATTTTTCTCAAAAAATTTTAGCATCCTACTTATGAAAAGTTTTTCAAAAACCTTCCTTAGCACTGGTAGGATTGAGATTGGCCGATAATTATTTACTTTCAACGGATCATGTTTCTTAAAAATTGGAATTACTACAGCTCTTTTCAGTGCCGTAGGAAACATGCCTTCTTGGAAAGATGTATTGATTATCATTGTCAGTGGTTTCAGCAGAGGCATGTAACATTGCTTGAAAAGCCATGTCGACACGCCATTTACGTCAGTTGACTTCGACACCCTTAGAGAACGCATCACGCCAGCCACTTCCTCCTCACCAATCGGCTCATATATTTTACGTAACATTAAAAAGTGATATTTTCATTTTTTATTATTCTCTTCTCGTGTAACGTAAAACGGATAGGAGACTCGTATCGTAAGAGTACACGTTAATGTATATTCCAGTACGCTTCTCATAAATCTTGACATTATAATGACTAACGGGAATGTACATCTATCTCGTGCTTAAATCGTTGGTAAGTTTGCATTCGTTCAGGCTTTGCTTGCCAGTACACGGGAAACATTGCGGCAAGGATGGACCTTACGCAACATTTCTATGTTCGTTACGTTTATGACAGCATATTTAACTACGGTCTTTTTAGGGACTTCCATGTAACTAGACCCCCTGAGTAGTTTTTAACTGTATTTCCTTAATTCCAGATTCCTTGGCGTAAAACTTGTCCATTTCAGAAAACAGTTTTCCCCTGCTACTTTAATGTATTCGGTAATGTCTTTAGCCGGGAGATAACTGTGTTTTCAGTCTTTAATTTAATCTTTTTCAATGCGTTTTTATCACTAGCCGGTGCCATACACTCGGCTTCTAACACAAGGTTGACATTGATGATGTGTTCTCTGGCGTGCTGTGCGATTTTGCAAGTCACTTCTCTGAGTCATTCCAGAAACGCAGTAGGGTTTTGGATTCCATGATGGTTTTCAACGACACAGGTTTTTATGCGACCCTTGAATCCTTTGTTTATTTCTTTAGTCTAGTTATCGATTCAACGGCACACGTACTACCTATCGGCAATTGGAATGGTACTTTCGAGCAAGGTTCTACAACGGTACCTGGAGATGATATTTAATCATGCTTATCCTTTATGGGAACACACTCTAGACAGGAACACTTGATCTAGTGACGAGTCAAGTTAAAATGGTTACCAGTCGTTTGCAATATATACAAGTTTTTTTGTTATATACCTCCTTGACAGCAATGAATGTTGGAAGCCGTTATTAATTTGTTGCAGTTTGCCCATTCTTTTTAACATCTGTGACAGGACTGGTACTTCAAAAATTTCACAATTTCAAATTGATTTTCTGTTTTTAGGGCCAAAATTAAAGAAAATGTTAAGTAGTAGGACAAAACTAAAAGTAAAACGCTCTAGGGTAACCGTTTTCAAGACATAAGCCATTTTTTATAACGGAACCGGAGATTTTCCAAAAATAGCAAGTTTAAAATCTTAAGAGTCCAACACTTAGAGATGGATTTACGTAATAGAACGACATCTTGTATCACGTGATCAGAAACGTCAAGATTTTTAGATTTTCGCCAAAAATACTGAGCTTAATAGCGTAATGTTCGAAAGCTGTAAAATTTCCTCCATTTAATTATAAATACCCTACAGTGAGGGGGACATTCCCTCACCAGTGACGAGACCTAATTTCTTGTTTTATCCTCGTCTCTGGGAAATTGGTTGATCCGCTTATATGTATTACTTATATTTTTCTTAAAATATTTTGCTTTACATTTAGTGATAAATTATAAAAACATTAAGGATGTAAAGTCTCCTCATTTTAAGTTATTTAAACTAAATGTATAGAGTTGATATGGTAAGTTTAACAGGTTATATGTATCCTAAACCAACTCTATCATATTCATGGGATCAACAGAATGTTTGATTTTCTGCAATAGTTTGTGAAGAGTGTAGAGGCAAGTATTAAGGCTGCGTAATGAAGAATACGTTGGTAATGATTCGCCACGCCTAGGAAGGACCTCCGTAACTTTCGTGTGTAATTGGCGATTGCACTAATATTATCTTTGGTTTGGTGAAGACCATTTTCATTAAACATATGTTCTAAATATTTTTTAGCAAAATTACATTTACATCTATTTAGTCTGAGCCCTTTCCTTTCCAGCTTTTCTAAACACAGCACTCAGTCGTTCCATTAGTTCTTCTCGTGTCCTTCAACGATGATATAACCAAGAAATGCCTTTACTCCAGTTAACCCATGCAGAATCATCGTCATATTACGGTTCCAGATTGATGATGCGACACTCAAACCAAAAATAATCGATTAAAACAATATCGTGCTCGGGCCATCGATTTTCATGTGAACGTAAGTATTGTTGATATTTAGTCTGCAGAAATACTTTCCACCATTCATTTCTGAAAATATATCTTCGATTAAGGGTGTTTTGAAATTATCATATTTAACGAGCTTGTTCAGATAAACCTTATAAATCAACGTCAGTCAATAAGTACATCTCCTGTCAAATGACCTTCTGGTACTCTTGGGGCCCCTATTCTGAATGCTAAACTTTAGTTATGATATCTACTTCCTCCAGTCGATCGAGTTCTTTCTCAAATTTCTCCCTGAGACTATAGAGAACTTGTTGAATTATAAAGAAAACTAGATTCGCACCCCCTTTCAGTATAAAATGTTCTTTTAGACAAGACCTTTGCCTTCTACCGATAATATTCTATATACACTTTGTTCTATATCAAATCTGGTTCGCTTTTAATGGGCGGGTTTAAGATGCTAGCCCATTAAAACATTATTTCTGTCAGCCATTATCTACAAAATATAAGCTTCAACCCTCACTTTAATAACGTTGTTTAACAAAATATCTATAGTTCTTTTAGTTAAATTCTATAAAAGCTACTCACATCTGTTCGATTGTTTACCCGGTAAAGTGGAAAGTTTAACGTTAGTTTGGAAAAAAATTTAAACAATACAGTATATTCCAAACGAGTCATATTAATCGTACTTAGAGCTTCAATATTTTCCATTTCAATTTTATCAATCTTACCATCCACTATCAGTTGAACTATAGTTTATTATTTACATCCCTATGTTCTTGTTAATTTGGTAAGGTTCCTCTTCGGAACTAGTTTCCACATCAGCTTGAAGAAATACACTGCCACTTTAATTTGTTTCTACAGATACGGACGATGTAACCAAGCTTGCTACGAAATTTGCAAGTTTCACCAATGGCCCTACAGTTCTTAGGTTGGTGCGCAATATTTTCACACTTATAAAATCTTTCAGTGGGTTGATCACTTGTTGGTTTCGGTGCGTTTTTGGAAAGAGACCTTCGTGCATCAGGCAAATCTGTGGTTTCTCGTAAATCCCGAGAAATTAATTGTTTTATATGCACGAAATGAACTGACTCAAATTGTTTCACTAACTCTCTCTAAAATTTAGCAAGCTCAAAATACTAGCTAATTTTACGATTTTTTAAACAAGTTTTAGTAAAGTATTATGCAATAACATAGTTTCTGAATCTTAAAAAATTTTTAATTTAACAATTCTGACATCGACTCTAAACACCTGCAGTTAAATTAACAATTTTGTAGTCAATTGCTTTAGTTCAGCGGCAAATTGTGTCATTGGTTCCACATAAAATTGGACTTTACAGATGAATATGTGATGTCTATCCAAGAAATTAGTTTGCGGTTGCCCAAGAAATCTTCCAAAATTTGTGCTAGGTCTGAGTCCGTTGTCTCCTTCAGATCTCCTTGTGCACAGAGGTCATACAGCATTTGATGTAGGAGAAGTGCATGAAATAAGAGGTCCAATTTCCGTTTTTCGACCTTGATGTTCTTAATTTCCAAAAAAAACAATCCCAGAGTTTCATAATTCCTTTTAAAGTTTCTTCGCCGTTAAAGGTGATGAAATGAATGTTACTGTAGATTTATCTTCACTCTGTGTAGAAATTTGAATATTCACCTTTCTTTTATTACCAGCATCCAAACACATAATATTCCAATATGCATAGCTCTACGTGTGAGTTGAAAATAGAGTTCTAGCACTTCACAATGGAAGGCGATCTCTAACGTAATATGAAAACACATATTTTTCAATTATCTCTTGCAGACATTCGTCGTTCACAGATTTCATGGGCAGCAAATGACTTGTCGTCTAAGTCCTGTAATGTCAAGTTATTAACATCTAATTCGTATATCTGCGACTATCTTCTACAAATAGAACGTGTAAGCGTGCTGGATAAAACTTGTTTTCGACTTATTTCTGTTTAGACTCGTCGCCAATTACTATATAAAAAACGAAAAAACTTTGGACATGTTTATTACTAACACAACTCACGAGATTTTTACAATAATCGAACATATTTCTTGTCTTGTCAACAATCTATAACATATGTTTGTAATTATATAATCATATAACTCAAAGAGATTACACATTAGAGGTTAAATCGGTGTTCGGTTTAAATAATGCACTTTTAATACATTTTTAATCACTGTCCCTATACATGCCACCTAAAGTGAAGAAGAATAGAAAATATTTACTCAATTTTTATTATTTGTAGTCATTAAATAGATAATTTACGTGTTTATTTGTATCAGGACCAAAAAAAATGTTGAAGAAGCTTATAAACACGGCACATTATATAAATAAAAGATGCCTGATTGGAGTGAGTTGGTTTTTATCCAAGACAAAATTATGATTAAAATAATTTATTTTATTTGCACTTTAAGCTTTCAAACTCAATCGTCTTCGGGAATTCATACGTGAAAACATTTGAACCCTTGGTTTGTTGTCAGAGAAACCAGTATTTTGTGTACTTATAATATATCCAGCAGTTACTTGTTGTTCATACGCAATTTTAAAAAGCCACTCCTTATCCTACTTATCAAATCATTTATTATGTAATAAGATTGAAATACTCTAAAATTGTTCAAACCTAAGTATGCGTACAACAGACACATATTTGTTTAGTACTTATAGTTAAAAGCATCATAGTTTTACCGGAACTCTACATACAATTTGCAAGTGTATGAGCATTTCTGGTTCGAAATATTTATATTCCAAACGTCATATGCTTTATACACGCTAAATTTACTTAGTAGCCTCGGTAAAGAATACAAATATATAGGTCTCAGAAAGCTACTTCAGTCAAAAAGGGTCTACTTCTATCCCTTGTTATATAGTTTCAGTGTAAAATATTTCCAGTACCAAATTATAGTCTGTCTTGTGGTCTCGACGAAAAAGATATATACTTACTCAGGTCTGAAGAGCCTACTTTGGTTAAAAGGTGTCTACTACCAATCGTAAGAAATCACACGAAATTTCCTTATTGCCCTGATCTATATGCGTTCTTAGCTCTCAGAAATCCAAATAGGTCAACGCTAAACTACTTTTGGTCTTAGGTATTTCCAGTACCATAGTCGAGGTTGCCTTGTTTTCTCGGTGAAGAAAATATACACCAATATTAGGGCTATTAGCTAGGGCATATTACGGTATTGGAAGAAATCCTACTTACTATCTATCTACTTGCGGTATAAGGTATAAATCCTTAGTAAGTTCATGCAAATTTCCAGAATAACCATGTTTAAGATTTTGCGTTGTAAATTCCTATTGTTGTCGAACTGTATTCTGGAAAATAATGGAATGATTATGTAGAAATTCTTAATTAGGTCTTAATTTTGTATTTAATACCTGTAATACAATAGCAATGAAGAACTGTGCCGTTAATATTCGGTCCAATTTAAATTGCTTATTTAATAACCTTTTTATTTATAAATCTTTGATAATTTTTAAATGTTTTACTATGGATCCGGCAGACTGCGCTACGACACTTAATACAATGTGACCTGATACCTAACAGCTGTTAACACTTTCAGCTGAAGTTCATCAAACAGGCAAAAAGACATCTGTTAACATTTAAATTTGTAAAAATATTAAATTGTTGTATAGTGCTTCGTCAGTAGTGAATGCGGATTGCAAAGACTGTTATCTAATTTTTAATATAATTTTTAATGTAATTTTAATTTAATTTTTAATATAATTTTAAGACTTATTATCTAACTATACATTATAATTGCACCAATGATTACTAAACGATCTAATTCTATTGAAATATTATTTCAACGATGTTGTAAAAAATATCTTATTTCATAAGGCTGTGAATGTTTGCAAATAAGTTAATCAAATGTGGTTAGCTCACTTACAATAATTGTGTATGGCATGTTTACTGTAATTAATGAAAATCAAATGTTAACACACTCTTCCCTTTCTTCCCCTCAGTGAAAACATCAAAATCAATTAAGCACTAGATATAAAACTATTTAGATTCCAAAAGCAACATAGGTAATCGTTTTCTTTGTTAGTGGAACACCATAATTCAATTGTGAAACCGTAAATAAAAATTAGAGCGGGAGTGAATTTAAACGTCTGAAACAGACCCTTATTTACCGCAGAGACGTTTTAGTTGTACGATATACTTTCGTCATTTGGACACAAATGTAAATATAACATTTGAAATGTCTTAGACCGAAAACAGATTAGAAGTGTTGGTAATAGACGATTTTTGACTCACTCAGATCTTGAAAACCAACATATGTATATATTTTGTAGAAGTAAATAAATTAGGCCGGAAGTGAATTTAATCAGATGGACCTAACTCTTTATTACCGCAGTAGTTTTTAAGTAGTACCAAATTACATATTTTCTTTTTGCAACAAAGAGGCAAACTATAACTGTCACTTGAACTATTTTTTATCGAAAGTAAATTAAAAGAGCCGAAATAAGACGCTTTATTATTGAATTTGGTATATATTTTCTTTATCGGAGCACAAGGGAAACTCTACATTCGTATTGGAAATAATACAGTGAATTTAATTAAGGAGACGGAACTTGATACTTTATATCCAAATTATTAGTTTATCGAGAAATATATGTAAAGAAAGTGTTCTGAAATATGTATCAAAGAATAAATGATTTTTCTCTACGACATTAGGGCTGATGATCAAGTTGTAAACATTTCCATAAGAAATGGGTTGCAGCAAAAACATTGTATTTATTAAAAGAACCTGTCAGAAAGTAATTAACAAAGTTCTATATAAACACTATATTTGTTTTTATTTAATCTCATTTAAGCCTCAGCGTCAGCTATGCCAGCTTCGAAGTGCATTGGTTTTTTTATTAAAGTACAAAGTACATGATTGGACCTCCCCGGGATTTGAATATTTTGGCCTCAGAATCGAGGCTATAACCATTAGTCTACGGAGAAGGACATAAACAATATAATATTACAACACAATCATATGTTTAATCAATTTAATTACCTTTTTGAAAAGTATTGGTATTTATAGTTTTGAAAGCGTAGATTAACCACAAAATTAACATGAACACCAAGATAATTTACATCAAAGATAAGCTTAATTCCATTCTTAAACTGCACAGAATGCAGTATATTGTCTTCGGGTTTAAGTTTTCCTCTAAACCGGCCTAAAATCGTGTAATTATTTATAAAATAGTCAGAGAAATTTAATAAATTATCATGGAATGTTGGAGGGAAATTATAATTAAAACTATTTCACTCTATGAAGTCAGGGCCCAAAAAAACTGTTTAAGAAAACTTATATCTAAAATGGATCATGAGATTGGAATAGCTTTAAGTGACTATCATTTATTTCAGGAGCGTTTAAAATGTCATACAAAAAGCATACATGAATATAAAGTGTCCTGTTTTCAATAGGAAATTGCGTGCAAAGCCGTGGATAACTACTAGTTTTATTATAAATTTGCTTAATATGTGCCATCAAATTCGTCTAACTTCAGCTGAAAGCGTCAACAGCTGTTTAATTGCATTTAAATTAATACAAAAACATAAATACCACCATTTTCCAAAATTATAAATTACTGTGGGTATCTTTTACTAATCTTTCTCATTCAACAAACCTTCATTGGATTTCAATGGTATTTTAGACAAAAATTAATTAATTCACTATTATTAATTTTTATTGATCTTAACTTTATTGCACATACGAATACATATAGACAAGAGGGTAGTTACAGGGTAAGTCAGCTCATTAGAATCATTGCTGAAATTTAATAAAAAATCATTCATTGGTCATGCCTGAAATCGTGTAATTTAACTTCTAACACTGTCATTTGTGAATATATTTTAAATATATTGTACATAAAGGTTATATTTATAACAAGGACTATATTTATTTAAAAAAGTATTACTCTCACATAAGAGTTTTTAGAATTACAGAAAATTGATAACCCTATTGGATTTATTTTTAAAGATTTACGCATGACACAAAATAATTATGATCGAGAGCATATGTTTGATACTTTATTCACCTACGAAGGTGAGACCTGTTTCAGGTAAATAAAATACATTTAACTTATTCAATCTTTTAACAAGGCCCAATAAATGTAAATAACGTAATTTATATTTATTGGATTATATTTTGTAAATATATCAATCGAGGGGCTGGAATAATGTCATTTATGACTGTCCTTTTGTTAACAAGACATCCTAAAACAGTATAACATACAGACTTGAAATTTCCCTTACGCTTAATTTCTATATGAGCGAAATTGTGTTTCATGATAATTCATGAAAAAAAGGATGATGCCTTAACCAGCAAAAGCGCTTTTAAAATAAATTTATTGCGGAGGTATGAAAAATGTCTTTTTAATTAAAACCAACTCACTTCCACCAAGAATACAAAGCAGAAAATGATAATTCATGTAACTGCATAGGATTTAGCTAAGGGTTAGCAAATAGTTATAGATTAAATTTACGGGTAACCATGGTAATAACGAGAAAGTATCACGATAAGTAAATTTTTAAGCAAACTCAGTTTATATATATTTAATTTCATCACGTGACATTGTAAATAAGTAGCCTACTAAAAATTATATATAGCCTCGAATTTTTGCATGAAATATCAGTAAAACCTATGATACGTGGGGTGGAGTACTTCTACCACGCCAATATTTGAAACAGTTAAAAAAAATTATGGTTGCCTGTAAAGTCGGTTTTACGGGCGAAGATTTTACGTGACAACGTCTTTTTCTCGGTAGAATATTTATTGATATGAATATTATTAAATTGCACAATAGGAACAAGGAATTGAATGAAAATAAGAATTGCACAAATTTTTAACTATAGAAATATATTTTGTTTACTAAAACATTGTACATAATTTGAAATTAATTAAAATTTGTTATTGTAAATGGTAAAGTTGAATAAAACATTTACTAAAATTGGAATTTGAAATTCTTGCTAAACACAGTTAAATTCTAACTCCGCGCGTGGTGATTGGTCGGTTTAGTTCGTTTGTTTGGTCGCACTGTTATGACAGGTTAGAGCAGAGGTTCCCAAACTTTTTTGGCCCACGGCTCCCTTTGAGTACAGACATGGCTTTGCGGCGCACCTAGTATAATTTATCCGTTTTGCATTGCACTTATATTACAATAATAAAATTTTTAGTATAAAAATTTAATAGTTATTTGTTATTATACTTTACGTAGCATTGTTAATAAGATTGTTAATACTTTTTTAACAACATACCAGGTTTACCTTGTTCTTACAACGGTAAAAAACATCATTAAACACACAAAAGTTGGATTGTACTTGATTTATTGCAAAGAAAAGTAATAATAATAACTTAAAACAACCATAAGAA
This sequence comes from Homalodisca vitripennis, assembly GCF_021130785.1. Taxonomy (NCBI): domain Eukaryota; kingdom Metazoa; phylum Arthropoda; class Insecta; order Hemiptera; family Cicadellidae; genus Homalodisca; species Homalodisca vitripennis. The sequence goes on along the minus strand of NW_025777488.1, from coordinate 106,714 downwards.
AAACACGACTCCCTTTTATAAGAAAATTCTATAATAGAAATGAAATGCGAACTTGAAAAAATATACATAAATAACAAAGTCCATAAGTTTCTGTTTCAATGGGACGGATGCGCTTGTTTGTCTTTTATAAGCTCATTCTACCTGGGTGTAAATTTTGATATAGCAACCCGAATTTCCTTTTCAATGTTAAGCTTTGCTCTATACTTGGATTTTATCACTGCAACAGCGGAAAACCACACTCGCAAAGGTAAGAACTTGCCAATGGAATAACTGCACGCAAACCTTTTTTTGCTCAACAGTGGAAAATCGTTTTCAGTACCATTCCAAAACTCAAACAAGCATTGGGACTGAAATTTTGATTTCAATGACAAGTCCGTTGAAATGTCAATTAGCTGTTCTGCTTCTTCATTGCTGAAGTTTTCAGGCATTTCAGTTTGAAAAGGGTCGTTTACCCACTGCTGCGCTTTGATTTCATCTTTTGGCAGGTAGTCTTCAAAATAACTTTGTACTCTAGACAAGTGCTGAGTCAACATTGTTTTCATTTCTTCTTTCAGAGTAAGATCGTTTTCTTTAAGAAACTGATTCAAAGTTGAAAACATCGAACAATCTCCATTCTTCAAACTTTTTTCCCAAAGCATAAGATTCTTGAATGCTTCAACTTTACTGGTCAATTGAAAAATATCCGTATTGTTCCCCTGCAAAGACTTGTTAAGAATGTTCAAACGTTCAAAAATATCTGTCAGGAACGCCAGTTTAAGGAGAAAACTTTCATCAATAAACGTATCAGCAAGAGCATTATTGTCTTCACTCAGAAAAATGTGGATTATTTCTTGCTTCAGCTCAAACAATCTTAGCAGAGAATTGCCCAGAGATAGCCATCGAGCACTGCTATAGTACAAAAGGGACGAGTGTTGAGCGCCTGTGTCATCACATAGTTAAAAAAAACCGGGCTTTCATTGATCTTGTTTTGATAAAATTTATTACTTGGATTACGGTTTTTATAACTGCACTTAACTCTGAACTGAACTTTGCTGCTGCCAGTGCTTCTCCGTGTATAATACAGTGTGTCCAAACAGTGTTTGGGGCTTTTTCCCGAATGCGAGATTGCAGTCCTTGGTAGTGGCCTGACATTGACCGGCCTCCATCAGTACACACCCCAACACAGTCTTCCCAGTTAATATCATTCTCCGCCATAAAATTGTTAACAATATCAAACAACTCTTTACCAGAGATGCCTCCTTCAATTTCCTTACAAAAAAACAAATCTTCTATCAACTGGTTTTCATTCACATACCTAACGTAGCAAATTAAATTATCGTCTTTGTGACTGTCAGTAGCCTCGTCTAATTGAATTCCGAACTCTTTACCTCTCAAACTATTTATAAGCTGGTTGTTAATGTCCTCAGATATGTCATCAACCCTCCTGCTTATTATATTGTTTGACAGAGGAATTTTAAGAAGCTGCTTCCCTGCATCCTCGCCAATCATTATCTTAGCCATGTCAACGGCAGCTGGTAAAATAAGCTCTTCCCCAATTGTGTGAGGTTTTTTTTCATTTTGCAATGTGATATGCCACTTTGAATGAAGCTAAAAGTGCATCGCTGTTAGCTTTGGAATGCTTAAAAAAAGAAGCCTTTTGTTTTACTGCCTCAGTTTCCTTTGTTTTTAAAGAACTCTCTTGGTTTCCCTATCAAGTTTGAGTGGACAGTTTCTAAACACCGTTTTAGTTTACTAGGCAGCATAGATTCGACTGATAAAACCTTCATGCAAACAACACATTGCGGGCGCACTTCATTATTAATTTCAATACAAGAAAAACCAAAATCTAAATACTTATCGTCATATTTTCTGTATTTTGGTTTACGGCTTCCCTCAGCTGCCTCGGCATCGCTCTTTGCAGAAGTTGACGCGGAATCACTACTTTGTTTACTTCCTTGTTCAATTTTATTTGAAGATAAGAATCCTTTTTAAAGAACAATATAATAACCAACACTAAATAAACTGAACAAAACTACAACTTCACTACTTTGATTGTTTACTTCACTTGTGCGACTGTCACATTGTGTAAACATAAACTCGCAACTTAAATCTAAAACATAACCTCAACAGAAGCTAGACTGCAAGTAGTAGTAGCAGACTGTCCGCCGGGAACGTACGACGATTTCCGAAAATACACAAAGGTAGTTCCGTTGCCTAGCAACGAGTTCCAAGAACAGAATGACGTACCGAGATGCAAAGCTCTGTTGTCTGACCTTGCCTAGTTGTTTTGTTTGTGCAACCGGCCGGCTGGGCCAGTAAACTAAGTGTTAAATTACTAAACTTATAAAAATAAGAAATAAACTGTAATCTGCCATAACATTGAATTGTATTTTCAGAACCACATTTTTAAAACATAAACAAAAAAACATCTGATGGATTAATTATAAAAGGCAAAATTAAATCAATCATATGTATCAATTCTCCCCCCCCAACTTCACATTTCAATAGCTGGTCAACATGCCTCCTCCAAACACTTCCATCGTCTATTTTAACTTTGTACAGTAGCGAACTTTCTTTTTCCATAATTGTTCCAAAACTCCACTTGTATCTTGAGTCGACATTGTTCACATGTACGTACCATTTGCTCAATATCTCTGTCAATACTTTTCCACGCGCAAAAACTTCTAGCAAGGATATTCATCTTCTCCATGCCTAGATGTCCAACATGTAGTTCATTTAACACTGAGTGTTGTAAAGCTTCTGGAATCATTATCCTGTAGCCCTTGAATATGCAACCATTTTGTAGTGTTAGTTCGTTGTCGTGGAAACCAAAAGGTTCGACCGTCTCTCCTGTTTCAAGGGCATGTAGTACTGGTTGTAAATATTTATCTTGAGCAGTTGTTCTGGATATAAGCATACTGTCAATCTGCAATGAATCAAGTTGATTAAGTTGAAAAAGGCTGCAATCGTCCACAAAGTTTGTAGTGCTATGTTCAGTAGGAAAACGAGACAAAAAGTCAACGTTGGCATGGTCAGAGGTTCTTCTATATTCAATTGAGTAGTCAAAACCTGATAAAAAATGTGCATAATTGAACAGTCTTGTAGCAGATATTGTTGGAAGGGTTTTGGTGGGACTGAATATTGACACTAACGGTTTATGGTCAGTCACTAAAATGAACTTTCGCCCGTAGCAGTAAGGGAAAAATTTCTTGAGTCCCCAGTAAATACCTGTTGCTTCCTTATCAATTTGACTGTATTTTTGTTCACATTTGGTCAAAGTGCGTGAGGCAAAACTAATTGGCCTCTCACTTCCATCGCTGTATCGATGTGAAAGACAAGCTCCAAGGCCCACTGGAGACGCATCGGTTGCAAGTACTAATGGGAGTTCTGGATTGTAGTGGACAAGTACATTGTTACTGGTTATTTCCGACTTAACCTTCTGAAAGCTTTCTTCACATTTTGAAGTCCACACATAACGGTTGCCTTTCTTCAGTAAATTATTGAGTGGGTGGAGGATTGTTGCTAAATCTTTGATGAACTTGTTGTAATAGTTTGTCAGACCGAGAAATGTTCTAAGTTCACTTATGTTTTCCGGTATTTTGCTGTTCATGATAGACAAGACTTTGTCTTTGGTTTTGTGAAGTCCTTGAGCATCAATAACATGCCCAAGATATTGGATACTCGTTTGAAAAAACTTGCATTTATCTCGGTTCATCTTTAAGTTATTGTTTCTTAATCGTTCTAGAACTTTACTAATCTAGCCAATAATTCTTCAGCTGTTTTACCCTGAACGATAATATCGTCAAAGAAACATTGTACACTAGAAAGTCTCTGCAAGGTTTTGTCCATGAATTGTTGCCAGAGAGATGGTGCTACCTTCACCCCAAACATCAAACGATTTACTTTGTACATACCTTTATGGGTGCTGAGTGTCTGCATGTGTGCACTTTCTTCGTCCATTTTCATGTGGAGGTAAGCATTAGAAATATCCAAGGTACAAAATAATTTTCCTCCGTTCATTTGAGAGAAGATTTCTTCAATCCTGGGTAATGGATGGTTTTCGTCTTTGATCGCTTTGTTTAAAGTCACTTTATAGTCAGCACAAATCCGTGTTTGACCGTTCGGCTTGACATCAGGTACGATGGGTGTTCCCCAGTCTGAATGATCTACTTTTGTTATGATTCCACATTCTTCTAGTCTCGTAAGTTCATTTTCTACTTTACTTCTTAGGGAAAACGGTACTTGTCTTGGTTTTACAAATATTGGCGTCGCGCCATCAGTAAGTCTAAAATGTCCCAGATATTCAGGTATAACACCAATTTTTCCATCAAATAAGTCACTAAATTCACTTAAAAAGTTTCCTAGATTTGAAGTCTGACTCGTTGTAAAACTTTTAATCTCACCCCAATCTAATTTAACTTCTCTCAACCAGTCCCTTCCGAATATGGCGTCAACGTTTTGATCAATTAGGTAAAGTTTTCCAACAAACTTCTGAGTCTTGTACGTGCATTTAACAAATGTTACTCCTTTCGGTTTTATGGTTTCTCCTGTATAAGTTCGAAGTTCAATGTTAGTAGAAAATATTTTCTGTGGGATGGCAAGTTTTTTTAAACTCGTTGTAAGACATTGTACTAAGAGCTGCACCAGTGTCTAATTCCATGGGTAATGTCCTGCCTTCGATGTTGATGTTAACCATAAATTTGTCATTATTTCTGTCACTAATTACATTAATCTCATATTCATTCTCACTATTCAAGTCACTTTTGTTTTCAGTTTGATGTTGTCCAGGTTTCATTTGTAATTGAGATTTACTTTGCAAACAAACACTAGCTATGTGTCCAACTTTTCCACATTTTCGACAAGTTGCATCTATGAATCTGCAGCTATTGCACGATGGGAGGGTGAACCACAACGATAGCATTTTCCTTTGAGCTTTTCAATGGCTGAATTTGTTGAACGTGGACTAAGTAGAGGTTTTGGCCGAGGTGAGACTCTCTTAGATGTGTTTTCTTCATTTGAATGTCTTTGCTGAACCTGATTTAATTCAATGTGTTCAGTACGTGTTCGGCTAACAGTCATACTTTCTGCTTTGGCAAGCTCTATAGCCGAAGCTATGTTCACAATGTCCTGATAGGTGTGTTTCTCGCGGTCTTGGAGTAATTTAGTCCGAATATCTATGTCTTTCAATCCCCGAATAAACTGTAACTTGAGAAATAAGTCTGCAACTGATTTACCGCAACCACAATTGAAGTTACAGTTAATTGTCATCTTCTTGAGAGCCACCGAGAACTCACTAACTGATTCATGTTCTTGTTGAGTCCGTGAAATAAATTTATGCTGCAAGGCCCACTGGCTTAGTTGCGGGTCGATAAAATCCTTAAGAAGCTGTACTAACTCGTCGTAATCTTTATCTAACGGGTCGTTGGGAGCACAAATATCGTACAGTTGTTGGTGCAGTTGGGGAGTGAGAGCATGTAGCAATGTGTAAACTTTAGTTTTATCATCAGCTCTTTGATTCTTTAGTTGTAAAAACAATTCTAATCTTCTCACAAAATTTGAAATGGTTTCATCAGGGTGGTAGGGATTGAAATTTATATTCCCTGAAGTGTAGTTTGAAACCGTACAAACAGCTTCACTTGGAGATGAAGTAGATGTAATGTTTGTGTCTTTGAGATTGTGTACCATTTCTTGTAATTTTGTTGTAAGGTTTAAATACTCATCCTCCACATTACATCTGTATTCTATTTCATGTTCTAAATAGTTTTCATCTGTCAAACAATCAATGCCATTCTGAACCTGCTTGTAACGTTCCCAGTATCCAGTCACAGCCTTGATTTTTATATTTAGTTCGGTTAATGTAGGGTTACCTTCAGCAAGTCTTTGCCCTTTGAAAATTGGCCCTTAATAATAGATCGAGCTTTTTTTAGTTTTTGTAACTCTTCTTCTTCTTTAGTAATTTCTCCTTCTTTTTACCTTGTCGCCACTGTTAAATTACTAAACTTATAAAAATAAGAAATAAACTGTAATCTGCCATAACATTGAATTGTATTTTCAGAACCACATTTTTAAAACATAAACAAAAAAACATCTGATGGATTAATTATAAAAGGCAAAATTAAATCAATCATATGTATCACTAAGGTTCGGCAGGGGGAAGAGGGGGTAGTAACTCCAAAGCCGCGCGCACAGACTGGTCCGCACTGTATTGTAGTACGATGACGTTTAGAATCTTTGGTAGACAACGGCGGCGCACCTAGCACTAGCTCGGGGGCGCCGCGGCGCACACTTTGGGAAACTCTGGGTTAGAGGTTATAATTTGTTATTTTAAATGTTTGACTAGCAATACGCGCTGTTTCTTCTCAATCGACTGAATTACGATTGATTGCAGAGTGATTTAAACTAATAATTTACTTAACACTATCAACATTTGTCAATAGTATGACATAACCTATAAACTCAGTTTCTCAACTTTTGTGTCAATCTAACAATTAATCAATCAATTATAGTTTACGATAATGAAATATCAGTGTACAATTATTTACCTTTATTGTTGTAGTTGTTGTAAATGACGAGTCTAAGCACGCCACATTTTCACGAATAAACATAGTTATCTGCTTTATCCCGTGCGGCGGACCCACAGTTATCTGCTTTATCCCGTGCGGCGGACCCACTGGACGGGCATCGTAACGTTACCGGGCGTTACACTATGAGTGACTCCGAGCCGCAACCTAATTTAAGACGTTGTCACGTCAAAAACATTTTATTTTTAAACAAACTGCTACAATCACATGATTTTGACTGACGAAGTTTTCTTCGTAGCGTAAAATGAAACAAAAAATGAAGTGGAAGGACAGTTTTAAAATTAAAAAAAAATTACTGACTAAGTGCAATGAATTAACTTTATTTATTCCTTTTGTTGTATTAAGAGCGGTTGCAATTCTATAGAATGTAGTGTGTGAATGTATCGGTACGGGTAAAGCTCACAAAAAATATGTTTACATTGTACTAACCAATCACAGTGATGAGGCAGGGAGTTAACTAGACGTTAATGTTGATCCAATCGACTCTGCCGATGAACTTTTAACCAAGCAACCATTCAATGAACAGTTGATGACATAAATTTCTCAGTCTATTAAATTCGGGTTCCATTCAACTGTTCATAAACTATGAATGAAAAATGTATGTCAAAACTGGATATGACAAATAAAATCGATCGGAAAAGTAAAATATAACGTATCTAGAGAACGTATTCATGGCAGTATCCTAAATACTGCTTGTATAATTAGTTGATTAGCTGACTGTAATGGTAGAGACTTTAATCATATTAAGTCCCAAACACCTGAATTAATTTTTAATCGTATTAATATTCATTATATGGGATGTCTCAATTTAATTTATAATTAATAAATGCTCATTCAGCTTTTATTATTTTTACATATGCATCGCTTTAATATTATGAAATCATAAACATTCCGAAAACAGGCTGTTTGATTAATACGAATGTATTTAAAATGATCTGTTCCACAGTTATCATTTCTACAAAGTTTTAAATTGATCTTATGAGTTAAAACACAAAGTCGTTTGACTACAGCAGGCTGCTAATCATTCTTTTCCCGAATAAGATGTCCACATATTCAAAAATTTCTTATTTATTTGCCACATTCTGATTGCACTATTTAAATGATATACAAAACACTTAAAATTGAAATTTTATGTAAATGATTAGTTTGATTTAGGAATAACAAGTTCCAAACGAACTTAACCAAAAACATGCAACAAATTTCTAAATATGCCTACATATCATAAACAACAGCAGCATACTCTTATTATTAGTATGTATAGCAGTAAAAAACATACGAACTACCGTCTTCTGATATTCATCGAGTGGAGTTTTTCAAAATTGTGTTACGTAGGGAAAATTTCGCAAATATTATCGTACTACTAGACATATTACGTAATATAGAAACATTTATGTTTTCTCCTGTTTATGTACTGAAATAATAAAAGTAAAAACAATCGCTAAAAAATAATTAATCAATGAAGGCTTACAATCGTCTACTTGGAATTACTGACACAACACATAACAGTTGTCAGCAGTTGGTTAGTGTGAGCAGACGTATTCTCAAATGTAATGTTTAGTTCACTTATATTAATTAATGCCACGGTTGTAAATAATAACCCACAGAAAATCAATATTTACCTTATAACAGTTCTTCATTGGTGTTCCATACGAAATGTTTGTACCTAAACAAAAAAATGAATAAACTTTTATATGAATGTCTCACATTAGGTTAATAGTTAAAACTATGAGTAGTAACAAGTCAATTATACTAATGTATTCAAGTTGATTATTGGTTGTTTCATTCACTCACTGAGCTCAGAAACCGTTTTTCAATATTTTCAAACTGTCACAGCTCTCTTATTAGTCTTAATAGGTACCATTGTTAAAATATTTTTGTCACGAAATGTGTAAGTAGTTTCTTTTAGTGTATTATTGTAATAGTGAAAAATATTTCAATACCAGCACGCAGGAGGCGTAGGGATTGTTAATTTTTTTTAAACTCAATGACCCATTTTTAATTTAACCAAAATAAATTATATTTTTTCTTATTTTAAAAATGTAATAACTGTTTTTACCTAATAATTTTTATCAAATAATTCATAAAAACCCATTTTATATGGTTCTGTGGTAGGAATTTTTATTCTGCTATCATATAGTTTGTAAACCTGACTACATATAATGTTAGAATCAGCTGTTTAGAGAAATACAGAAAATATCTTACAAGGTCGATCTATAAATTATTGTTACTGATATTATGTGACTTATTCGTTTCAACCAGTTCGTTGGTTTCAACCCAATAGCTCATTAGTTTGAAGTTTTGTCATATTTTATAAATTTATAAAAAACAAAATATTGTCATAGTTACAAGTTTTGTCATATTTTATAAATGTATAAAAGCAAAATATCGTAATATAAATATAAAAATATGCGTGTTAAATTACGCATTTGCATCAGACGTATCCTAAAACAATTTAAACTCTGTGTATACACCAAGCGTGTATAAACGATGTTATTTATACTGAAATATAAGTAAACAATGTGGTGTCTAAGGAACGTCAGGAAGTTTTAGTTAGAGTAAATGAAGCAATGTCCAAATTAAATTAGATTGCTTAATTATTTTTAACGGTTTGTTTTTAGGTTTAATATTATAAAATTTGGAAGTAGCATGGTATTTTGATAATCAATTAGAAACGGTCAAAAACAGACAGTTGTAGACTGACCTTGAATGAAAATTTCTATATTTTACGAAATAACTGATACTAATACTGTATGCAGTGAAATTATCAGTTAGGTTTACCAAATACTTATTGGAATATTAGAATTAATTACAAATTCCTTCACATACCTTTACAGAAACCAGATTTGATTAATTATCCTATGAAAAATACGAGGAAAGTATAACATGGATGATATTTGAAGTCAGTAAAAAATCAACTCTCTTTTAAATAAGCAACAAATGGGTCTTAGGGTTAAACAATTTACTTAAACCTCACACCTTCTGCTGGCTCACCTTGAACGCATTTTCATTATGATATTTAAAAACTATAATTTCATGCAGATTGAATGAAGAATTATTTAATATAGATATTGATAGTGAAAGCAGTGATAGTTTTAAAGTTGTGAAAAAAAAATTTGACTTTGACGCAACCATCAATCAATTTGACCCTATTAACTTGTCGGTCCTGTTATTACGCATAAATTAGCACATTTAATCTTTGGTGTGTCTCTTATAGTTTCCAAGATCTCTTCAGTGTGCATACAAACTGCCACATAACGAATTCTTGTTACTGACCAGATAAAGTTTTTCCTCTGGAAATACAAACGGCGACATGAATTTAGGTCACAATAACATTTAATTAATATCACTTGAAATGACTTCTGCTATAATATAAATTTTATATTTCAATACATTTTGTTTTCAGAAATAAAAAGCTTAAGTAAGATAATAAGTTCAACAATGAATAAATATTTATCAATTACTTGATAATTACTTGAAAATGTATATAAGTTAACAATGTATTACCGAAAAAATGTATAAACGTAAATAGACGTGAATACACGTTAGGTAAATATATCAAAATTTATAATTTATCTGAATCTCATCAATTTGTAACATAACTATTTACGCGTTTGATGGTTTAATTAAACTATGGAAATCGTAGTTTAAATACAAACACGGATTAATTGTGAAGCCAAAATATACATACATTTCATCTGTGTTACTAGACCTTTTATTCAATTTATCTTGTTCTATGTAACTCAAGCCCAATAAATTTTGCTTATAAGAGATGTAATATTTAAAAAAGCAGTATGTTTAGTGTTCTGAAGCACATGAAACAAAAAAACGTTTCTTGTCTCGGAACTATATTTGTTTTTTATTATATTTTTTATTTTTAGTAGTAGTAATATGCTAAGTAGTCTAATAATGATAGATTTTAATAAGTTAAGAGAATTCCGTCTCTTAAACTCCTAAACTTATTAGCTTTACAGTTTCATTAGTTTATTAGTTTAGGTAAGCCTAATTAACTGTATATATTAAGTACCTAATTAAGTGTTTAGCTGTAGTTCACCTCCCACTAAATATAGCGTATGACGCTGTTACAAATTTTAATCCTGTAACCTGGATTCATATTCGTCTGTTAACATTGAAAAAAGTAAGTGACGAAGAATTTAAAACCTAGATCTAAACTCATTATCCACTTTAAATCCACCCTGCCCATCATAGCAACGTTATGTGTAGAAAATTCTATTACTTAATTAATTGATATTTCCACTGTCTCCTTTGTTCACACCGAACTGCCTTTGGTCTAATATCCTCTTTCATAATAATGCCATATGTCCTATGAATATGTAGGTAAAATGGTAATAATTAAGCAATAATTTAAAAAAAGTATCAATTAATTCTACGTTGTCGGAAATATGTATTTATCAATAATAATGTTTAAAATTCCAGCAATTATATTCCTACTATATCCTGGTTTCGTTCATAAAGTTTTTAATTTTCATTTGTTGATTTTCATAATACTGATCATTAGAATGGACAAGATGAAAAACGGAGGCAACGAGAAAAAATACATTAACCATTTTAAACTTTAAGTATTCAATTGGATGAGTGTTTACGAACCCTACCACAGTAGTTTAGTACCGAAAAAAATGTCTAAAAAATAAAAAAAATTAAAAAAAAGGTTTTTTTAAATTCACCACTCATAATTCTAACAATAGTATATAAATATTATTACTGATATATTAATATTCATAAAGTGGTATTTAATACGTGAGTATTCCATAATTCATATACATTTAAAAGAGGTAACGATGTGTTAGACTAGATGATAGAGATGTTTCCGTTTGAATTTTTAAGTTTACCTTCCTGAGAAGCTCATTTCAGTACAATACACTCTGCAGCACAAAAGACGGTTCTCGTTTTCAGTATATTCAGAATGTGAAAATCTCTTAAAGCTCTTCGGACGTTTAGGCTATTACACAATGACGTATCGTAAACTATATGTATGTGACGTTTTTTAGTAATATACAAAGCTGAAATACTTTGTTAATACGTCCTTAAATAATATTAAATAAGGTGAATTTTTATTATCATACAATTATTACACACGTTGTCATATATGAGTAATATGCGTTAGTACACGTGATTAACTTCTTTAATATAAATTTAGTTTTTTTTTTGTTTTCAACAGTTTTTATGCTTCTTAGTAATAGACCTAGTTGAAGTTAAAATGTTTTTACTTTATAAGCAAAGTAACACAATTTTCAATTTTTTATCTTCTTCTGAACTTTAAATTCGTTTGTGCACCTTTAGATGTAAACTATATACTAAACTTAGTGTTTATTACACAATAAGTTCTATGCATTTTATATTTTAAATAGAGAATTTATTTTTATTAATTGTTGTAAAAGAAAATTAAAAATCAAGAATAAATTAAAATAAATTTATTTGAGAGGCAAGAGGGTACTTTGGTACCGACCGCACCAGTATGAAGAACACAAAAATATAAATTTGTAGAAGAAACAAACATGATAGAATGAAAAAACAACTCTTTAGTTACAAAATTACAAACTTACAACGATTTTATCAATTGTTAATGGGATCAGATTCCGTTATATGCCCCAAACGCTTAAACTTTTTTCAATAAACTTAAAACGTTACAAAACGATGTATTTGAGTGACAGAACTAACATTCCATCAATCGACAAGCATTTCCAGGTATTGTGATCGGTATTGTTGTCGCTGTTATCTTATCTTTCTCGAGAATCCCGATTACGGCAGGCCGCGCGGCATCACATGATTATTTAAGTTTTTTTTTTTGCACGGTAAATAATTGCCTTTCCATTACAATTCACCTTATATTTCTGATCAGCCTCTCTAGAATTTGATATTTTACTGACAGGAACTATCTCGAGGAATGTTTTTCTTTCGTTGACATCAGCGCGGGCTTCGGCAGCACCTTCGGTGCCGAAGCCCGCGCTAATGGCCGGAGGCACTCGCATTTTGGGTGGCGGAGTGTGATCAAGAATAAAAAAAAAGTTTTATGTGTTTTTTTTCAATAAAGAGTTTAGTTTTTGTTTGGTATTGTTTGTTTTTGTTGAATTTTTGTATTTGGAGAAATGTAGGGGTAAAACACGGAAGTACAACAAAGCGACGCACCAGCTGAACGGGCGGCGAGACTCTGCAATCACGTCATCTACTAGATCGCTTTACTTTGAACTCTGTCTGAGGATGGGGAGGGGTTTGCGATAAAACAATTCCTGTTTTATATTAACGAAATATTGTTCTACGCTAATCTAGTAATCAGTAGAAGCAAAATGTCAAATAATTCATTCATGTCTGGGTGTGGTCGGTATAATTCCAAAGTACAGGCAAGAGTGTTACAAATATAGATGTTTTTTCTGTGTTAAATAATAATATTCTGTAATAAGAACTAGGTAAGTATTAATATCTTAGATCTTAGAAAATGTGATTATTTGAATAATTAACATTTAAAATATCAGTTTTTTTAATATTTTAGAAAGACATTAAGAAAAGTATGCAGTGTGTAGCAAGAAATAAGAGGAATATCACTGGTAAACTTTCTAATGTTCAACGTACTAGAGCAAAACATATCATTAACGCGTGCATTTCCTTTTCACACAACATATTATTAAACATTTTACCTCCCGTTAGTTGTTTAATCATACATTGTAATGATTGCTAGAAGTCTTAAGGTTTCATTTAGTGTTAAACTGTTGAAAGTCTCGTAAATAGAGGAGCATAGTAATATCACGTCGGTGGCGGAGGGGAATGTTACATTTTTAAACAATATAAAGTCTTTATGAAAATTTAAGTAGAATAGTTGGATACCAAAATGAGAGGTCTGAACCAATATTTGAAGTGAACTATAATAGTGTTTAAAAGGAATTATGGATTAAGATCAATGAAGTATTCTCTAGTCTTAAAACTCAACAACAGTTGACATAAAACTTTGTGACGTGTCTTTTCTGAACACAACCAGTTACTGTTAAGAATGACACGTATTGCATACCATAGATGAGCCCAATCAAGCAGGGATTCGATCCAGGGGTCTAAATTTTATTCTAGGGATTATGTATGTCAGTTGGGTACAGATATATTGCTATCACATGAGGTGGTCTTAAAGTTCAAGCATTTAGTAAATCATCATTACACAACTGAACTTAAAAAAATGGAGAATTTGAAATAAGATATTTACTATCATCAATTAACGAAAAAGTCTTTACACAAAAGCGTAACTACCTAAATCTCTGTCTAAATCAAAGCTACCTCAACCGCAACACACTTTATGTTATGTAAAATAGTATGAACAAAAGTAATATTAACACTAAGAATAATATATAATGTTTGGTCAGTATCGTATGAAAAAAGGTAAAGTAAGAGTGTAAGAGAAGTAATAATATACCCAGAGCAATAATCTATTTGTTAGATCCGTATTACACGAACATAGGTTAAGTTAGATAGTAAATAAAGTCAAGAACAAATAATACCAATTAAAGGTTAGGTCCGTATTGCACAGATTAAGTAAGATAGTAAATAGGAAGTAACCACTAGTACGCAATTTAGAGGTTAGGTCCATATTGCACGAACATAGATTAAGTAAGATAGTAAGTAAAGTAAAGAACTACTAATACCCAATTTAAAGATTAGGTTAGTTTTGCACGAACATAGATTAAGTACGATAGTAAGTAAAGTAAAAAACCACTAGTACGCAATTTAGAGTTAGGTCCGTATTGCACGAACATAGTTGATGTAAGATAGTAAGTAAAGTAAAAGAATAACAAGAATATTACGTTATAAGTAAATTTCGTTTGGCTCAACATATAAAAACGGTGCAGAATATGAACGAAAGGTTAATTATGATAAGTATAGTAATTAAAGTAATAAATTACCAATTGCAATAAGTATTCGCTATGTACGTATCTCACGAGCAATTCGGAAGAAGTGAGGTTAAGTTCTCAGCGCACCGTAGGTCTAACGGTAATGATCGGAATATATATACTGACCTCTCGCTCCTCTGCTGGTCGGACCATCTGACGAGTTTTCGTTGGAGCGCATGCGCAAGTGATCGTTCATACCGCAACCCTTCAAGCGTCGAACATGTTCTGGCACGACAGCTGAGGTGAACTTGTTTTATCTGGATTCCGTTACTCATTGTTGACGGGAAAAATAATCCCACAATAAAGCTTTAATGGTCGACCCAAAATAATAAAAATAATTACACTGTACTTTTTAGTACCTCACAACTTTTTGAACTATTCCTGTCAGATAATACTCATCGTATGCCACTGATGCCTTCACCCTCGATTGGTTTTGCCAACGTATTGCCATACAATACCTTATGTTTTGCCACATAATTGTAACTGTTGAAATGTGGTTACTAGTCCAGTTGGTTTGACATCCTCCAGAGTTTCCAGTAGTTTCTTTCAGTAGATTTTTATCAAAAGACTCTTTAAATGTCCATGTCTGGTAAGGAAAGCAACTAAGTTATTTCAGCCCATCGCAAACAAATATGCGGAGAGAGTGCTATTAGGATTCCTAAGAAACTTTGTACAAATGTTACGGCCAGATCGATACTGCAATCTACGACTGTGTAAATGATGAGCCATTTTTACTATGCCCACTGCTTGGGAATGGCATACGAGTAATCCTGCAGACTGGATCTGGACCAGCAAATGTGACAAAAGCTCCCTTTATAGCCACGAGGTCAGCAACCTAAATTCCAGTGATCAAGTGAAGCCACGGCATCTAATGTAACTGAAGAGCTGATCGCCGGAGAGAACGATTGGAAACAATCAAATATATAAATTTTAAGGTGATATGTGTGGAAGTATGAACAGCAAATCTGCTTATATCAGAAAATATCAGAATACTAGGCGGAAGCATTGGAAGACGTTTTTGTGAGTCTTTCAGGTGCGCGCGTGATTTTACAGTTCATTACGATCAATAATAATTTAAATATTTAATATGATACAATAATACATTTTATGAATCATATATTAATGGCACTAGTTTAATATTGCAATATTATATTTATGTATTATTATTATTCTAGTATAACTATGTGTTAATTGTAATTTGTGACACGGTGTATAGTCTAGTA
Source organism: Homalodisca vitripennis (assembly GCF_021130785.1). NCBI lineage: Eukaryota > Metazoa > Arthropoda > Insecta > Hemiptera > Cicadellidae > Homalodisca > Homalodisca vitripennis. Next base: position 91,045 of record NW_025777488.1, on the reverse strand, counting down.
TTCAAAATAACTAAAAAAATATGATTTATCATGACCGTCGTTTACAAGTGGGGAAGCGGAAAAACTTACCAAACTGTGGCCAATACATCACGCGGCTGTCGAATAAAATACATATCCCTGTTTGGTATGTATTGGCGTCAGCTCGTTACTGTTCGACGTCAGTCAGCTGTGTGCAAAATAAATCATCTTTTGAATACAAAACCTTATTACATTCTATGGATCACAAGGACCATAAGTTTAAAAATATACGTATGTTAACTCTGAAGATAGTCTACTTGAGTTACTTTGTTAGAATACGTATTCATTAAAATAACTGTTCAACATAAACAATATTATGACATTTTGTAACACGAACAAGAGAACTGCAAAAGAATCCGTCGTTTCCGATCTAAAGACGCATTGATTATGTTAAGACTGTGGATATTCTTGTCTTGAAGTATCTAGGAAAAACCTTCCTTATTCAGGTTATGTTTATGGCTTACAATGGCTTGATATATCCCCTACAGACCAGAGCTGTGGAGCGCATGTGGTATTGACCAGTTTTTGAGAACGTTGAAACTTCAAACACGTCATTGCAAAATGACAATTAAGAGAGCAACAACGTCATTATGTATGTTTGAATTTACCTAGACCAACGGGCGGGATTTTCACTAGTGTGAAACAAGAGGCAGAGGAAACTACCGAACTGAGAGACACAGAACGGTAGTACATAAACGTTTACTCCTACAGGCAGGGGTCCATCTTATAATCAGCTTTCCAAATGAAATTTAAAAATTATTCTATGCTTAAGCCCTTAAAACTCGTTTGAAACGCTGTTCAATCTTTAACGCATTTCATAACGTAAATGAGTTTATAGCGTATACCCCATTATCAGAAAACTTTTACTCTAATTGAGGTGGAAAAACATTGGCAATCAATTCAGTAAAGTGAGTGTCAAAATGTATGTACAAATGAAAGTTTTATGTGGCATGTTTTCCAATGTTAGATACTTGACGTATGATATACAAATGTACTTGTCTGCGTAATCAATATTTGACCGTAGACTACTAAGAGATGGTGGGAGCAGCCGGAGGGAGACTAGCGATGGTAAGACTCTTCACAGTGTTACGTGGTACGCTAGCACCAGAAGATCTTGTAAAATCATCCTACTAGGCTTGCTGAAATGTTTATGAGTGACACTTTAGGCGATCTGGTTACTGGTGAGCCCAGGGTGGAGCTGCCACGAGAGGAGACCATCGCCCTCTAGCAGTCTTGAAAGTGCGGAGAATAATTGCGAGCCGGGATTCACCCTCACAGACTGGTGGCCTAGTTATGTCATCCACTCTTTCACCCTCTTCGTTCTAGAGGTTAATTAAGCGAATAAAGCCGGGGTGCACCCCCGAACTAAATGCTGTCACAAACTACCGCGGGGCAGCATGTACGCTCACCGTGTACCGTTATTTAGTTGTATTTTATATAAAACATATTTTCACAAACCTGTTACTCCTTACTGGTTAATATAAGTGACATCCGATGTTATTGGAACTACATTATTGGTGGATTAATATAACTTGGCACAAGTATTATATTTTTTCTTTTGCACTTTGTAGCTGACCATCTTGCTGTCGAGAAAATCTCGCACGCCAAGACCGAGACAACAAGAACAAAATTCTTATATATTTTTTGCCAGTCTCACGTAAGGAATGGTGTATTGTTATGCATGCAAAAAGAATAAAAATATTGTGCTTCATCGCAACACCTCCAGTTCAGCGGTAGATTCCACTGACGGGGAATTGGAAAAAGTTACCGAACTGTGGCCAATATATCAAACGGCTGTCTGAATCAAATATGCGAGTGTATTATGTATTGGCGTCAGCTCGTTACTGTTCGACGTCAGTCAGCTGTGTGAAAAATAAATCCACTTTTGGATAAAATACTTTATAACACCCAACTAATCACGAACAGCTGTTTAAGATTTACGTATTTTAACTCTAAAGATACACTACTGAAGTTTTGTTGTTGTAGCACATATTGATACAACTCTAATGTACAACTTATAATGTATAACGTTACATAAAAATTCCATGACATTTTTATCTAACGACGAGGAAAATACTACAAGACTGCAAATATTCATCAAGATTTTAAAAATTATATTCACAAGGCTAGTTTTAACTGACAACCGTTTAGATAATAATCTAACAGTAAATAACTTTTTAATTTTTTTTCTAATAATGTTTTATCCAAATTGAAAGATTACAATTAACAGGTGTCCCCACTTGTTTCACAATTAACGCTGTTTGCTGTAGTGAATTCTGTGTACAAGAGTACAGATGCCAAGATAAGAAGTCATATGTAGTGCAAATAGCCTATATAGAGTTTTATTCCATAAACACAATAATAAGTGTATGTCCTATCTTTTGGTCATAACAATACGAGTTCTCACGGTTTAAATATTTTTCTTTTCAGATTTTAAGCGCTTTAAATTAATTATTTAAACAATGATGTAGAAAATATGAAATTATATTCTAAGTAACAAATAATAATATCGGACAAACTAAAAAGCGATTGATTGGTCTTAACCACGTCTTAAAAATAGGACATACTCTCACAAATTCTACAAGTTAAGATACAGAGTTTGTAAAAATTGTTTAAGTTTAACACTGCTCTTGCATGACTAATGCGAAGATGGCTGCCAGTAAATTTGGGTCTCAAAAAGGTAAAGATAATAATTCTCGTAGAATTAGAATAGTTCTCGTATAGGATGAAGTAAAGTATTTGGTACAGATAATCAAACAACCCTTAAAAGTGCTTACCATTTTTTCAGTATTGTTTATTTTTAATAATTAAATTGATTTCTGTGTTTAGTAAAACTTTAGAAAATGTATCCCTCATCCATAAAACAAAATTTGCTCACTCATAAATTTTGTTGCATGTAATATTAATAAGCAAATATTACCAAGTATTGAGGCACCCGATAGAATGTACGAACTGAACGAATGAGTAACCACACAGACAGTCGGGCTGCCCATTTAACTGTGGATTACAAAATGAATAGATCTTTATAAAACCAGGATAAACGTATGGACTATTTTCAAGTCTTCGGTATATTTATATCAGGAGTGTATGCACAGGCGGGATGGGTAATGACACGATTTCAGTAATGACATTTCAATTCCTACCAAGAGTAACAACACTAATGTTATGTAGCGCATTACGTGTTTCATTAAATGGACTTTTACTTATTGGCATAACTGAATCTTCTATAAATAATTGCATATCCGACACTAAATATAAGTGCATTACAGAACGTAAACAAATTATCTTGAATAAAAGTGTTAAATATTTTATAAGGGAATGAGCAGAATCCCCGTACCACAATTTTGATTAATTCACTAGTCAATATTATATGATTTTAAAACTTTTACATCTTGATACTAGTGGAATTAATGGTGAAAAAATAATACATGTCATCAGTAATGTGGAAGCATAAACACTACTGCTGTATTGAGTGCAAAAGCATATGCCGCCCCATCAATGTAGTAAAGTACTGGGCTGGAGCATTTCTAAAATTATTTTTGTACTAAATTATTTCTAAGTACAATGGTATCTAAACTATCCTTATGTTCCAAATTTTAACGTGGTTTTATTAACAAATTAAACTACGTCTCATGCCTTACGTTTACAGGTATCAAGAAGAGACATGTTCATTTTTTAATTACATAATTTATAAATATATTACTAATACAGTGCTTGTGATTTTGAAAGATTTTACCATTTTATGAAAATTGTTTTTATACGTTTAGAATAAAATTCGAATAAAGTGTCCTAGTTAGCGTACAGATCAAGTATTTTACGTTTTTTAAATCAAATTATCTTTCATTAGTTTAATGATTTATTGGATACTTATTTTAGTTATTTAGTGCAAAAGGTGAAATCAATTGATATTGGGAAGTATATGTCATTATTTTAAGTTCAGAGTCATTCAAGATAACTTCCATAAAGAAAAATTATTCCACAAGTATTTAAAGCACACAATTAGGACATTTTTGACATTTTTGAATCATGCTAGAATAAGTGATGGTTCATGCCATGAGGGAGTGTAACATTTGTATTCTATAATGACTTAAAGAATGTTAGTATTAAATATCAGAATATTTCTGACAAGTAATGTATTATTTTTAGATACGTATAAAAATGGTAGAAAATAATAAAATTACAAAATACATATGTTTATTTATCCAGTGCGGTATACAATTAATTATATTACAGGAACATGTTCGACTAAGATAGCTTGACTTCTATTGAGCTCGGGTGACACTATAATATTGTTATTCCTCGCAATGTAGGCATGGATAAATACCTAAGTGAGAGATACAAAATGTTAAATAACAAAAGCTTGCCTACTCAGTTATGAGTTCAATTTGACAAATAACTCTTTTAAACCAACTCCGATTCGATTAAACCTGCCGCAATTCCCTAGGCACTAATAACTCATCTGAACACCGATTTGGTTTCAGCAGCATTGTACAGTATATGACACACGTTTGGGACATCGTGATTGGCTGACTGTAAGCGGATGTGGGGAAAATTCTAAATTAATAAGATTTAGTTTGCATGTAACAATTGTATGTAAGAATGAGATTTAGATGTGAATGAATGCAAAATTTTTTTAATTACGTTCGCTTTGACGGTTTTAACAACATTTATTTGTTTACACACAATAAAACTTACTAATATTATTAGTATTATAATGTTTGTGCATATTGCGTAACTCACATAATATGAGTTAATTGTTTTGTTGTAATCAAATAATGTTATTTATTTTAGCCAAAAACCTCTTGCTAATCAACCCAAAAGCCACCAGTAAATAAAACAGCTGATCTAGCAACGAGGTTAACAACCTAGCCAAAAACTGAATAACAAAACCAGCTGTAGCCGAGAACATGAAAAAGGTCGGCACAGCTAACGGCCACCGGCCAATAAAATAAAAGTGGCAGACGCCACAATAGATGGTGTAAAAATGAAGCGTATCTAATATTTGTTAATGCTTATATTGTAAAATGTGTATTTACTTCAGCTATCTAATGGATATTGGGGATATATTAAATTTACATATACATTTTAGAATTCCCTCAACTCTTGATTATCCTTTTAAAGAATTTCTACTTCTACTCCCTTTTAATGAACACGTTTAATACTTTATTAAGAACTATGTAGTTACAACGTAACGTCGAATTTAAAAAGTTATTCCTATTAACCATAAAAATGGGACGAGCTAAGAAATATCAACTTCAAGAAATCACATTGTTGAAAATATGACAAAATATTTGTCAAAGATCATTTGAGACAAGATGTTCTAAGACAGAAACTCATAGAACTTACAAAAAAACAAAGAAAGTTGACATGAATTATTATACCACGTGACCTTTAGAATATTTTTAGTAGCTAGTTTCGTGTCCTCGGTAGGTTTGTAGCTGAAATTTTTATGGTAGAATTCTGTAACTATCTAATCGTCACAATTACTATCCTAACAGAATAGCTACAGTTCAAGTTCGCTCTATGCCATAAGAATCTCATTATGAATGGCTCTAAAGTCTGACCGTCGTTAGGTGAAACATTACGTATTTCCTGATAAAAGGTAATTTTTAATACATTTACGTGCATTTTTTATTATTTCAGTTGAATTTATACTAAAAAATATTTTTATAATTTTATAAAAATACTCTTACTTAATTTTAAATACATATCGTATGTTGTATTTATACAATAAATATGTCTGGTGTATAATATTATGTGAACGACATTATCAGCTATAAACTGAAACCTTTCTAGCATTGCCATATAAAAATTAAAATTGTTTTTAATATGTAAAGTAATAGCATAAAGTTTATGTTGCTATTAATACTTGTGATAGATTACAAAGTTTTTTGTATTTTATTATACATAAAAAAGCATACTAAATGTAACCAATCATTATTACATCTAAAATAGGCAAATCTCCAAATAGATTACTATATTATTTTTATGTGGATATTTTCAATTACCATACATTTTTGTACTAGTCTGAAACCGTGCGTATGAGTCTTTAGTGTAATGAAGTAATGTACAGTGATTGCAAAAATATTAATTAGTGTACCTGATAGTGTTATTTATTAACAGAACCATTTTTCATATAAATATTGTCATTGCCTCTAGCTTGATGTACTATTGTTTTAATAAGTTTTAATTCACGATGGATGATTTTAAATTATAATGGGGTTTGCTAGATCATATAATGGTTAATTATAACAAAAGTCCAAAATACTTTAAGTGTAGTTTATTTTACCAACGTTTACTGTTAAAGAAAGCAGTGAAATGAATTCATTTACAGATCGAAATGATTTACAATTAGTGAGACTATGCTCTAATTTAACCAATTTAAATGCGAAATTTACCCCACAGTAATCTTAAAGGGCTGTATCTTAGTTGCAAAAATTAATTTTACCTTACGAAAGAGTGGCTTCTTGAATACAGTTTAATTATAGGACAGAAGTGAAGAAGTTTACTGGTTTATAAAAGTTTTCTTCGGATTTGTTTGCTTATAGAGGTGTAATCAAACTTCCTAATGTTTACTTCTGATCATAACACTTTAATTAATCATTTAGTTACATCGGAGGTCTTATAATATACTAATTATTGAAATGTCCTTCTCAATCTTATGAATGGGGATGAGCTGCTTTTTTTGGGCCACATCCTTTCAAGCCTTTTTGACCTTTTAATAATCGTTTAAGATATTTTTATGTAATAATATTCCTGTATACAAGCTAAAATATATATTGATACTCTCTGAAAATTTCAAACTACCTTGTATTTTTAGCCAAAGAACAGGCTTGGGTAGAAAAAGTACCAGTATAAAGTGTTATTAATTAATTGTGTTACAAGTTTTCAAGTCAAAAACAAAATATGGATTGAAATAATTATAAACAGTTTAGTTATTATCTTTAATTAAATTTAAACAGCCTGATCAAGAGCTAAGGGGAAAACACTTCATAATTAACAGTTTTAAAACCTTTATGAACAATTTAAGGGTAGTGGAAATCATTCATAATATAAAAAAGGTGAGGCTTTAGGGGGAAATAAGGCGAATTAATGACTTTACAAAGGTTAACAACTCTAATCTGAGTATCCGCAATATCTTGTTTACAAGATGAGGCTCATAGACTTCGTACGCCATACACGTATCTAGTAAAATGAAATATGATAGTATAGAAAAATGTGTTGGTTGCTGTTATTAAAATTTTAATTGGTTTTTTTTGTACTTACCTGTATATAATACGTAATTAAAGAACCAGAGAAACTTGTATATATTTGTTTTTAGGAGAAAGGGTAATGCTTAAGGAATAATTAATAAATCCCAAAACACTTCAAAATAAACTTTAGAATTCTTATCTAAAATTTCCTCTTTTGTTAAGAAAGATAAAACTAATTTGTTAATAAATACAATATCTAATATGGATAAGAAATATTTGATGATATACTTATAGTTTATGATATAATAATGATCTATTTTTTAATATAAAATGTACTGTAAACAAGTCGCCAATAGATTTATAATAGAATTTTAAATATTTAATTACTTTTTAACGTACGCAAGCTATTGTTTTTACGTCTGCATTATTTTTATAGATTTTAAAATTCAGCAAACTGTTGCATTGTCAGCTGTTACTGCTGTTCTTTTGATTAATAAGGTTTTTATGTTAGGTGCTGAATTTACTATTAGGCAGGTAAGACAAATTTATAACTGTGTAATTATAAAAGTTTTGATCAGAAAAGGTTGGATAACAGGAATATAACGAACCTGCGAACGTGTTAATTTATAGATGTGGCTTTCAGTGCGATTGGTCTGTACAGCGATACCGTTTGTGCTTACACCTGTCACTTTGGGCCCTTCAGTCTATGATCAGGATTTTTTGGGACAACACTTTTCGAGACTACAACTCTAATATAAAGTTTTTTGTTTTCTTTTATCCATGACTTAAGTAAATTCTTCAAAACATAAATATTTTGCATGCTTAACCTTATGAATTAAGGTTTTTGACAACTGATGAAGAGAATATATTCCGATATTCAAAATATAGTGTTCAAAAACGCTTGTGGCAATCGGACAAGTGGATTGGCTATTTATTTGATAGTACTGGCTAATACCTAATGTTTGAATATGAATATTCTAATTCTCCTGTCCTTCATTAATACCAGTACAACTAGTCCAACATTACTATGTGAGTGGTCCCCTGTATATATTTATGTACGTTAATTTTTTAACGTTACGATGAGAATTATTTCGAAGAGTCTTCAATAGTTTGTTAATAATAATGTATACCGATGCGATAGCGATGGATGTAATATCAGTGCTAAACAATTCCTGTTTTTTCTTCCGAATTAGCGACGTAGGTCTTTGGATTAACGAAACTGACTTCAGGCTGACACGCGATTTCAGTTGAAGGAAGCCAGGCACAAAGGAAGGAAGGCTAGTTGTGGTGATGACACGTTTCCTGACGAATATAGAGGTTACCAAGTCTTCCTTGGCGAGGGTTGCCATTAAAGCTTAATAGCATTGTCAATCCTTTTCGCCCACACTATAGCAATAGATTTTAATTATATACGTAAAGATTACATAAATTTCAACCTGCATTAATTAATAGTCTTATAATTAATATGATAAAAGAATACTATTAAGATTCAGACAAATGCGATTTTTTTGTCAATTTGAATGTTGTTTCAATACGAGAGACCATCTTGGAGATCAACCTAGTAGTCAGGAAATATGTGTACATAGATTGATTTATGTATAAAAATGTAATATAAACCTAGAACGGCTGTGAAAACCAGAAAATTACGCCGTAATTTTGTTCTGTATCATAATCCATTATACACCAACATCTACCAGGCTAAGCACCTTAAGACTGGGGTGCCAAGTAATTATGAATATATATCTGCTACGGAAACAGCTCAGGATGTAACTTCGTACATTATTTATTTAAGCACAAGCTAAAAATTTATTTGTGTCAGTTGTAAGAAAGCCATAGGCTGTTTTTAATCAGTAGATGATTAACGTGTGCTAGATATTGTCAAACGAAAGCATATAGTTTATCACACAATATTGTCGAAAATATATTGCCTTTAACTAGTATATTATATTGAGATATAATCAATTTTGGCAATTGTGAGTGTAAATCTAGTTTTCGTGACAGAAATGTTCTAAAGACAACCGGGTTGTATCATAAATGACACTTTAAACGTAACTTGTTTTAAATAAACCAGTTGATCTCTGACTATTACTAAAACAACTACCGTTTCATATATTTTATTCCAAAAAGCACGCATTTCTTTAAAACTTTGTACTATTCGTCATAATCATTATTAGTTGAATATTAATTATCGCAAATTAAAATTAATTAAATTTTTAGGAAAGCCATAAAACAAGTTTTATAGTTTGGACGAAAAATATTCCTATTATGCATGGATCAAAGATTAATTAACATCACCGTCAGCGAATATTTGTCTCCGGTATCAAGGCAACATTCCTTCATTCCTTGGGGCTTGATTTCATTCAGGTGAAAACCCCTCTTCATCCTAAAGTTTCCTTGGAATTGAAAAGATTTAACTACATTAACACCTCGCCAGCTGAAAACCGCTAAAATAGGAAGTCTATAAAGTATAAAATATGTACTTAATAATAGGACTAATCATGAATAGTTTTCCAAATCATCCTTATCGTTTCGTAAAAAGCTATTGGAAATCCTAATAATACCATAAATTGGAAGTGCCTTGGTGTATGTTTTTTTCACGCGTAAACTATTCAATCGATTATACTGACAAGTTTTTTAGAGATTTAGGATTGCTCAGTTAACCTGCCCTCAGCAACACGGTTTCTCACCATGAAAGTCGACTTTATTAAACTTAATGTTACTTCAGACTCAGGTGCATAGTGCATTTGCTAACAGTAAACAGTAAACTTTTCCAAGGCCTTTGACACTATTGACCATGCCTTGTTACTCAAATAAATCTCTGCACTTGGTTTCGATAACATTTAAATTCGTTGGCTGTCGAGTTACCTTTCCGAGCGCAAGCTTGCAGTGAAGTTTGCTAGCTCAATATCCTCTGAGTTTATCTCACTTTCTGGTGTTCCCCAGAGCTCCATCATTGGACCTTATCTCTTCGCACTCTGCATAAACGATCTTCTTTTGAATATCAACAGTGACTGCCTAATGTTTGCGGAAGATGCCAAGTTATTCTCGCAAATTACTCATGTTTCGGACAGTGAATCACTTAAAAATAGCCTTCATAGCGTATATGAATGGTGCTTAACAAACAAAATGTCACTAAACGCCAAAAAATGTCAAGCCATATCATTTTACCGTTGCACTTTTCCTATCATATACAATTATTTGTTACAAGGAGAAACTATCGCTAGAGTGAGTGAAGTGAGAGATCTGGGAATTACTCTGACACAGAATTTTAGCCCTGAGGCCCTGAGGTTCATAATATCTGTTCAAAGGTATACAGAATGCTTGGCTTTATATCCCGTTTTTCTAAACATATTACAAAATATGGTTGCCCTGAGGACTATATACTGTGCCCTGGTACGCCAGATTCTGGAATATGGGTCGGATGTTTGGAATCCACACCAAAAATACCTTGTGACGTTCTAGAACAAATCCAGCGTCGTTTCATTCGTTTGGTAGGTGTCAGAAATGGATACCAATATCAACAAGTACCAATTGATGATCTGTACTCCAAACTTGAAATAGAACATCTTGAGACTCGCAGAAACTGTAGCTGACTTAGTAGTTCTCCACAAGTTGGTGAACGGTGAGATGGTTTGCCCAGACGTCCTTCAAACTCCTCCATTTCAAGACACCATCCAGCACGCGTTCCAATGACCTCTTCATCAGGCAACACTATGTGACAAACTATGCAGCAAACAGCACGGTGGCACGCCTGCAGAGGGCCCGCAACAACCTGCCTTCCACTATCGACCTGTTCCACGATGGTGTGAGAACATTGAAGTGGAAAGTGAAAGGTGCAGTGCTACCAACTTAAATGCCTCCATTCAATTTCTCATACACCATCAGTTATTGTTGTCTTCGCTGCTAACTTGCTGTCAACGTATAATTATTCATATTCTTTGTTATTGCACGCCATAGTTATCTTGTCATTATTGTTATTTTTACTGTTGCTGTTTTTGAAACATTGTTATGAATATTCCTGTTATATTATGTTATAGTTTATTATGTTATTTCTATTGTTATAGTTTATTTATTGTTGCTGTTCTCATGTTGTTATTGTTACAGTTTTAAAAACATTTATATATTTATTTATTTATTCTTGTTATATATCCCGCCTTGCCATAGTTTATTATGTTAATATAATTTTTCAGGCTTTCACATATTTTGCTGTAGAAATTCTTGTTTAGGCTAAGTTGTTATGAGTTTATTATATGAATGGAGAAGTTTGTCCGTTGGAAATAAATAAATAAATAAGTGCCTAGTATGAATATAGACCGATTGATATTTCGAAAATCCCTCCGAGCTACTCTCAACTGGTATTTTATATTAGCACAAAATTCTATCTTTGTCTTTAAATTTGCGTAGTATTAAGTCAAATGTAATCAACTGTTCTCATTTCTCCCAAACCACATATTTATTGTTTCATAATTCCTAACCCTTTGACTCACCGCGACGTACGCCGTAAGTTTAGTGTTTACCGCTGAACTCGGCCCGCGACGTACGCTGTACGCATCGCGCAGTCCGATCTTATAACGAATATTTTTCGGTTATTTTCGGTGTAATACATTCGAGTTATACATCGTTGGAAAGAAGATGAAATGAACTATCGGTGTATTGATACCTATGTATCGAAAGCCGTTCAACATGTAGTTTATAGTAGACGAAAAACATCGATCAAGGTGGCGCTTGCTGTCAGCTGTTTCTAACTACGCAACTGACTGTGAAACGGATTTGTCTGCTGGCATGAGGGTGTTATTGTTTGTGTTTGGCTGTTTATTTGTTTGGTTATATTTACATACTATTTCATAATGTTTACTTATGAGTGTACTTGTAGCAATTATGTTGTTTGAAAGTGATTTTCACTGTGGTTTAGGACAAATCTGATTGTGAGTTTATACTAGTATGTGCACCAATGAAGTGAAACAGTTTTTGATTTAGTTTTTAAAATTGGTTTGGATTATTGTTTAGGCCTAGGCCTGTTTTATTACTTTATTTCATAAGTTATGATAGGCTTTATTTTAGGTTACAATTATTTTTAGGTTCTTGTTCTTTTATGTGATAATGGCAAGTACAAGTAGGCCTAGAAACATTGCTGCCTGAGGTAGTGAGATAGACCGGATTATTGACAGTGACAATGATTCATCTGATGACTTTGATTTGGCCCAGCAAGAATTAAAAAACTAAATTAATTCTGATTCAGATATGTAGTTGATAATCGTAGGCCTAATGAAAATGGAGGCGGAGATGTAGGTAACAGCATTCTAATATCACACATATCACACAGTTGCAAATTTCTAATGTAAGTACAGCAAATAACTTCCAGTAAACATGTCTTAAAATATTTTGTAATGGTATTTTGTACATGATTTTATGGGTGTACTTATATTTTAGCAATAGCCTTTAACCCAGTGCATTCTGAATCTCAGAATTTAATTAGCTGGCTAAAATTTATAAAAGTATTAACTTAAAAACAATACAGAAATATTGTATCCATGGTAATTTAAATTTTAAATTAATTGTAAATTCAAAACTTGAGCATAAATATGTTTTGAAAATTAGGTTAGATTTAAGTAAACTCACAATCACAGCTGTCCCACTTTTTTAATTACCTTCCATAACGAATGTTATGTAAAGTAATTAGAACGCCGATAAGATATACCCCATTTAATGGGCCAAGAGGAAACGTGCCACCGCTCGTTCAAGATGACTAGAGGTGAGTTTCCAAAATCAGTGAATTCATTCAACAAGTGGCACTCAAATTCAGTGAAGAGATTCATAAGTAAATCAATATTCTATGTACATACATACTGCTGAGCTAAACGTAACTGGATGACGGGGGTAAGGAAATTTGCTGTCCTCAGTCTTACATACCGAAGAACACAAGGTAACTGAATGATAGCAGCAAGGAAATTTGCAATGTCAAATCATTCTTTAGTTGAACGGGACTGATGGTACCAACGATCCTGACATCCGCTCTGAGGGTCTTCCTATTGTGTTACATATTATGATCAGCTGGGTACTTCAAAATGTTCGTCTTAGTCCTATAAGTAACATATGACTGAGGGGTGGCGGAGGGCTAATGTTCAACCATATATCATTACTAATGTAATTTAAAATTAGCTGTAATATCTTTTACCGTACTATGCATAATTAATAATAAACCCCCTGGTATATCTGAGAAGATTAAATTCATGATATTATAAAATACCACAAAGTTAGTTTTGTGTGTAAGTATAAAAGCCTATTACTTTTCTTTTTAGCTGTACAAATCTATTGAGTAAGTTAGGTTCTTTATAAAACCAGAGCTAGTGTCTGGTATCAGACACTTAAAGACTCCTGGAATCTGGAGTCATGTTTGTCTGAATGGATAAAAATAAATTCGACGATGTAGGAAGCTTCAATACTCTGAAATTTTTTATTAAATCATATTTTTATTCATATTATTTTTATTAAGTATATATTGTAATGACCATCAAAAGCAAATTACAGAATAACCATGAATTTGTTACGATATTTTTTTCTGAGGCAATAACGCACATTAGCGTGACCTATAACACATGCAAACACTACAAAAAATAGGTAAATAGAACTATATCCAACTTCACCTTACGTAAAAAAGAGTATTACTACTAACATGTATTGGTATTTAGGAACCCAAAACTGTATTAACTTAAAATTCAAAGAAATATTGTCCTATAGTGTAATAAATCGATATAAAAACTATTCAAAGATCCACAGTGCGTAACAAACGTCTTACCTAGCACAACAATTTCATCGCTTGGATACCATGCTACATGATAACATGCCACATGAATGCACTAAGGATGTTTAAAAATTAACCGACTCTGCGATTTTGTGGTTTAAATTATACAAAATATTACAAAAATTCGAATTTTATATTCGCCTTTAATTTTTAATTTTGATACCGGAATAAATAAAGATCTTTCTTAGGCTAAGAGGAACCTCAATTTTTTCTGTAAAACATTCTATTAATTGCTCCACTCCATTATTGCACAGACGCGGATGGAGAGGCAATGCTTTGATCCTGCTGATGGGTGTTTGGTGAGGTAGACAAGGTCATGATTTTAAAAGGTTCTGCATTATGCTTATACCAGAAACATATTCATATAACTGGTATTTACTACACATGTTGTGTATGGTAATGTATATGAGCCAAATTATATTCTATTATTACTGATAGAATTTAGCTGATTAAAATATAGATACAAAATGTCCGCCAGTAGACAAATGCTGCCACGCTCTGTTTCACGGGCCAGTGTTTTCACCGATCTGATGCATCATCGCCTGGTGCACCCTTCCATCCTCGGCTGAGTTTATTGTTGTGCCTGGAATATAGGTTTTTTTCTAGTATTATATAAAAAGACCATATAGTGGAATTCCCAAAAAATAATACTTAAAGAATTTGTATTTAATATCGAATTTTAATTTTTATCAAACAAAAGACGTATACTTCACAGTACTGGGAATATTGTAAGGTACGATCTCAGTTGATATTATACATTTAATGGACAAATACGCTTTTTTCATAGAGATATTACCGATTGTTGCAGTGGATTATATAGTAGAGAGGCGTATCAAATAGTGTAAACTTGGCTAGGCTTTACCTGTAGGTTTTAGTCGCCTAGTCAATTAGTATCAAGCGCAATGGAGTTATAAATCCTTTACACTTTGGTTGTATATTGCCGAGGCTAATGCTTTATATAACCTTGGACAAAATTAGGTAAAAGGGTCATCATTCTTTAATATTGTTTAGGCGAAATTGTATACTGTATTTTTTCTCATTGGTTTGCTTCTTCTTAATGGTTCATAAATATTTCTCATAAACGTACAAATTGCTATACCACACACCACGAACTTATAGTAAAACTATGCACTGATGTATATGGAATGACGCGCGTAGTAGTGGAAACAAAATTACACCGCAACGGTTGGTAAACCTGTCGCAAAAATCAGTCTGTTCCGCTCTCGTGGAGTTGTCAAAATAAATCCCAGCAGTTGCGAGACATCCAAACACATTGTAATCAAACCCACCGCCATTAGATTCTATGTACTCAGCCATCCATATATGCATAATAATTGTATTTTAACCAATTTGTGCTCACCTTTAGTAACGATATGAAATATTAACCTTTTAATGTTAATATTAAAACGATTTACTAATAGTACAACGTCATGATCACGTCAACGATATTGTTCATGGTATCATAGTAACAGCTGGGACCCGATATATTAGAATGGTAATGTTTGTAATAACCTCCTTACCTTCTTGAAACTTGTATGGTTTGAACATTGCTACGAAACTTAAAAAATGTAAAATATATAATACAAGATTAACCCAGAAATATTTCACTTGCAGATGTTAACATTTGCATGAAACTTAATTTTCAGCAAAGGGAAGAATGATTTTCATGACGGCAAAAATCCAAGTATCGAATTTCACTTTGCGTCATTCAAATATATCATTTAGTAATCTGATAAAATTTATTATTTTATTATTATTATTACTATTATAAATTTTTGTAAGGGAAGACGTAGCCTACTTATCCGCAGATTATATGAAGAAGATTTCATTTTGTAAATTTTTAATATTGTATGAAATCTAATCTATACATGAAGAAGAATAATTTTGATGTCGGTACAGGTCATTCAAGTTTTTTACTCAAGGGACTGGCAATATTTCTCAGTATATACCTACAAGATTAAGAATAGATAAAACGTGTTAAATGTTTAATTCTTACAAAATACTTTATAAATAAATCAGGTCAAAATGCAATCTATTACATTAAAGGGCAAAATAATTATATAAATATAACATAAATTTTTATGATCCTTTCCTTAATAATCTTGTAGCTTGAGCGCGCCTACAATTAGCATTTATGAGAAATCGGTTAACAGAATAATCAAAGTAAAAGCGTAATAAAGCAACATGTGGAAACTCTGAGAAAGCTAAGCACTAATGACATTTTGACAATTTAATGACAAACCAACGCCCCCCCCCACCACCCACACACCACCAGCTTGTGCGTTCAAAGGCGCAAGTATGTAGGATTGAGCTCCGTTACACTGGATATAATACCTGTCTAAGTTGACTTGTTTAACATGTTTTGAAGTGTAATACCTACCCAATTCTTAGTATGCCTTATAAACAATTTAATTAATTAATCTTTGTTGATTTTTATTTTAAGATAAATAAACTTCTGAATATTAGCATCTGGTATGTATAGTTAATTCAGGAATTTAATATAAATAAATACTAAGCAGTGTCTGTTCAAAGAACCAACATTACACAATCATCCAACTCTCGGAATGACATTCACCATCACCAAATTATATGATTCTCACAATAAAATAAAGCCTCATGCACAAATTTAAATCTATAAATTGATTTAGTTTTGTAATCTCGTATGAAAAGTCTAACGAACAAAAAATAAATGTTACAGGTGATAGGTTTTGTTAATTCTCAACCATTGAAGGCAGATAGAATTTTATGTTTTCCAAATAAAATATAATTTAATTCAGCCTATGATATAATCAGTCTAGAATTATTAGTGAATTAACTGATCAGTAAAGTTTAATCCATTTATAACGTCATACATTTATACAGATTTAAGATACATGTTATTGCCATTAAGAATAAGGTAAAATTTGCTTAACTTCAAATGGACACACTTATACCTGCAATGGTCTGTATAGCAATTACACCGATATTCAAACTCAAAAGATACAGGGGGATTAAATATAATATATATTGACATAGCATTTTCAAAATATTATAATAATTATAAATGTTTACAAACATTATTATTAATAGACCAAAATTAGTCTTTTGTTGTCTCATCTCTCAATCAGTGATTCTGACACGAGAGTCAAAAAATCCTGAAAAAGAATAAACGATTTTTGAATTCAAAACCCAGTTATCATCGTAAAGTTATTTACATTGATACGTTTGTACACTTTATTACAACATATTCATAAATTTAAATTAACAATACATCTAAACAATAATTATAGTAGCCTACTTGAAAAATGTTATTTTTAAAAACAAAGGTATAGACCTATCATATCTGGATACGATAGTCCTTAAACCTCAAACATAGAAATCCATTAACTTCCAGCAAAGTCTGGAAATGACAAACCTTACTTTGTTTTGTCCGAGGTTCAAATAACAAAGTGACGAGAAATTTAAAATTAAAGTAGCGTTTGTATTATTTTGGCATAACACAGAGTACTTTCAATAGTTATTGCTTGTTATAAAAATTAACGGAGTTTCTCCATGAAATTTCCTAAATGCATTTCACAAGGTCAAGCGTAACAATTTTGGTGTAAGAAAAGGCTTAGAAATATTTACAAGTTCACAATTGTAAAAGATGGCAATTATAATATTGTATCTTTTAATGAAATAACACCAGTATACTAAGGACAAAGACGTGATAAAAAAACAGAAATCAAAATCTAGGACAGCTCCCTCCAGGAAAACAGTATGAAAGTTGGAAACTGGAATGGTACACTATTCGTACCCTATCTAAACCTCAGAGAACTGTAAATACCCGTTATTACATCGAACCGTATACACCTTGTTCAACGGTTTGTATAAAGTACTTATCTAATTTTATCATATTAGATATAAACATAATATAATAATTACAAGTCAGACACAATGTATAAATCATAAAACTAAATAAGTAAATTAACAATTTATCTTTAATACAGCTTCATTATAAAAAACATTATAGACTTATACAGGGTATCTATGTTGCCACTATTAGCAGCTAAAAAAACACCTAAATTTGCATGTAATTTTACACAGGGAAATCAACTATCTTTTTGGAATTGTTTGAAATATAAATTAAGTATTTTAAAATGTTGGAACATAACGACCACCTTTGAAATTTGTTATGGAAATATGTTCATTCAATGATGGATTATAAAATAACATTGTAATAGTTTTCCTGTGACAATTCTTTTTAACTTAGCTGTATTATAGACCTGTGAGCCGACCATCACGAATCATTTTAAAAAACTATATCAGAATTTGTAGTATTTTGTACCTTTTTGTACCACAAAAATGTTATACCAATCACTGAACAAGGTTATTAACCATTTAAAAGTCGGCTCACAGGTCTACGCTTTGAAAAAAAAAACTTTGTCGTAAATTAAAATGAACTACACTTTATTTTTGTACCACCAATCTTTATTTTTGTACCAGTCAAATAGCGGCTCAGGAAAATATTTAAGTTTTGCTTAACATGATGGAAGAGAACTAGACGTGCCGTTGCCCGTGCACTGCTGGGTTGCAGCTGATTAGCTGCAGGCGCGTGATGGACTTACCACACTGTCAATTAGCCTCGGCTAATCTTCATGTTTATTGTTACTGGTGATTTCCTTTCCAGTTTAAGTTGATTATTTTAATTTCTGTTCACCTGAATAATATTATACCATACCGGGTTGTGTAATATAAGGATGTTTTTTTAATTGGACGATTATAATTGGAAAATGCTACGATTTATTTTGAACATTTTACAGAAGACTGCTTTGTATTTTCTTAAAACACTCTGTTATGAATTACACCCAAAAATCCCCCCCCCCCACAAACCGAAACAAGATGTAGTTCAGACACGAAAAGTGTTTAAAAGTCAGCACACAGATGTTCGTATAAAAAGAGAACTATGTATATCAAATTCTGATACTTCATGATAAGAGCTTTGAAATAATACGTTACATGGCCAAATAAAACAAATTCTTTGTGCCGATGTAATATTTAATTTTTTGACAATTTTAAAATGTCCATAAACTAAGTAATTATAATGATAATCTCAACATCAAACTAAAAGCCGTACATACTTTTTTATATCTCCAAAATTACATTTCGTGCTAAATTAAATTAATACCGAAAACGATTAATGTCGTATAAAAAGAGGTTCACTTGAGAGGATGTACAGCTTTTATTGGGTCCGATTCACTTTCTGATATTGGCCACTTTGTAGCACATACATTTAGACGTGATGGCTTGTGGGAGACTTGGGACGATCTTAAAGCCAATTCACTACCATTTCATGCCATTTAATTCTTTATACTGGATAACTTGAGTACCTTAACTGCTTTGAAAGGAAATTTAATTTGATTTCTTTATGTGTATACAAGTTTACATTTTACATAGTATTTATTCTATTTAATATAAGAGCTCATAATGTTAGTTAGTTTTTAATATTATTTATTGATATGCAATTACGTATGCTATATCTTAATACTCTCTGAATTATTAATGTCTTCAACAGATTATTTTTCTGAAATATATCAGTTTTTTTTTTATTAAATTCAAGTTTTGATTGCTGTTGAATGTAGTGTACATCACATTTCTATTGAATGTTAGTTTATTCTTAGATAAGTGAGTTTCTATAGTGTTATAAAACACTAGTCAAATTAAAATATTTTGTAAAAAGACGTGTTTTGTTTTTTTATATTTTTTAAAATTTATTTATGGTCTTAATTTTAGTATTTAAATATAATTAATATTATTTTAATAAATTAATAAAATAAGTATGACCACGAGCTGAACTTTGGCATATTACTTTGTAATTTAAACATTGTGATTATTATAATAATTAAATTTATTTATTGAATAAACATCTATTAATTTTAACATTTTAGCAGATTGAACATTGATAAATTTGTATGGTGTTTTAAAAATTAGTTTCTTATTTGTATATTTAATTAATATAATACATACCAACATCTTCCACTTTTATTATTTTTAATTTAGTTTGCTGAGCCATTATTTTATAGGCTTATAAAAGTTATTGATACAAAATGGTAAAACTATGATTCAAAAATAAAGTAAATTTTTAAATTCGTACGTAGTTATCTTTTTATTCGAAAACCTGTGAGACAACTTTTAAATGCTCTTCTTGTATGGATATATTAATAATATTTTGGTACGTAATTTGGAATAGAGTGTTTTAGTAAATTACAAAGCAGTCTTCTGTTAAGTGTTCAAATTAAATCATAGGTCAAACTAAAATTGGTCTAACCTCTTACAGACAACTGGCCAATGTTGTAATTCACAATTTTCTGGAAATATGTAGTACTTTATATTACACAACCCTGCAAGGTATAGTATTTTTGAATCCTACTTTGAATCTTCTTAAAAGTTCAACCATAAGGTGTTGTTTATACAGGGAATTATTGACCACACAATTATAAATGCCGAGTTCAAGCACAGATATACAAACAATATTGTGAATGGCTTTTATGTTTATATAAAGGTTTGTTTACGTTTCGGTAAAGCTGTAATTCTACTTTTACAGAGTGTAGAAAACATAGACATTAGTGACGCGATATGAAAAATTTTTCTAGTACAAAACATACACCCATAGCCCGTTAAAAGAAGTAGTCATTTCGACAAGGAGCGACAGTAACGTCTCACCACCACGCCTGGATAGCCACTGCAGGGAGATTAGAGAAACGCGCTGACATCAAAATGGCCGCATTAGTCCCGCACCTAGCGGATACAGAGCGAACATACTTGATTAGTGACGTTCAGTGATGAGAAACGAAAGTTTTTTCCCTGTGCAAAACATACATTCATAGCCTGTTAAAATAAGTAGTCACTTCAATATATATTCTGATCCTTAACAGAATAGTACGATTTTATATATGTAGAGCCGTGTTTTGGGGAAAAAAGAGAGTCACACTTTTTTTAAAAAATACTAAAGAGATAACTCAACTTTCTTTGCACTATTCGTTTGAATTCTTTAACGATATCAGTAACATTTGAACTATTTTAAACCAATATGCATGAGAAGCCTACAATATAATGCCATAACATTACCCGTAATATTTTATAGCATACGCGTATATCGTGTATATCCGGTATATATAGTTTTTAGTTTGGTAGTTTTTTGCATGTTTAAAATAGCTAAATAATAGAAAACCTAGAAAATTGTTGATAATAAATTTAATTATAGAATTATTAATGCATAAACTAGTTTATCAATATTTTTATATCGATGTATATTTATTTTATAAGAATTCGATATGTCCTGTATATATATATATATTATATATATATATATATATATATATATATATATATATATATATAATTTCAATAAACGTTGAAATCGCAAAAAGTACTTGCTCCGCCGGGAGTCGAACCCGGATCTCTCACTTGCCGGGTGAATGTGCTACCATTACACCACAGAGCGCTTACTTTTTCCGATTAAATTATTTTGTATTTGGCCATATCTGTCACATATGCGTTTACATAAGCAAACTAACATATGATCGGAAGACCAAATACCTGTCAAACGACTTTTATTTACGTTAAATTGTATAAATGGCAATAGCCTTATTTAATTTCAATAAACGTTGAATCGCAAAAAGTACTTGCTCCGCCGGGAGTCGAACCCGGATCTCTCACTTGTCGGGTGAATGTGCTACCATTACACCACAGAGCGCTTACTTTTTCCGATTCAATTATTTTGTATTTGGCCGTATCTGTCACATATGCGTTTAAATAAGCGAACTAACATATGATCGGAAGACCAAATACCTGTCAAACGACTTTTATTTACATTAAATTGTATAAATGGCAATAGCCTTATTTAATTTCAATAAACGTTGAATCGCAAAAAGTACTTGCTCCGCCGGGAGTCGAACCCGGATCTCTCACTTGCCGGGTGAATGTGCTACCATTACACCACAGAGCGCTTACTTTTTCCGATTCAATTATTTTGTATTTGGCCGTATCTGTCACATATGCGTTTAAATAAGCAAACTAACATATGATCGGAAGACCAAATACCTGTCAAACGACTTTTATTTACATTAAATTGTATAAATGGCAATAGCCTTATTTAATTTCAATAAACGTTCAATCGCAATCAATTATTTTGTATTTGGCCGTATCTGTCACATATGCGTTTAAATAAGCAAACTAACATATGATCGGAAGATGTATGTATATATATATACATATAATTAAATTTCAATAAACATTTAATCGCAAAATTTTATTGATTTGCCACTTATAAAAATTTAAAAAAAGATGTTGAAGCTTACCAAATATTAGCCCAAAATTTTATGAATTAACTTAAGATTTTACTTTTTCAAATTCTTTAAATATTGGTGTATGAAATATAAAAGTGAGTCATGCACATGAATTGTTAAGATGATATTAAATATTTAGTCTGGATTGGAATGAGAGAGAGCCTTGGATATGTTGGCAGAGTGTTCTCCGAGATATTGTTTACCCCATCTATTGTTTGAAGAACCGGTTCACTTTCAATTCCAATCTGTGGAACTGTATCGCAGCTCACAACTCAAATATCTTCCAGCTATCTCATAAATATATCTCAAATATATCTCAAGATATCTAACAATATTTATTGCCAGCAGATTATTCCTATGGTCCATATACATTCTAAAATATTTTACTTTATTGTTGACTAGCTGAATGGATTACATTACATACAAAATTCTCATTACATATAGATATGTATTACACAGATTTTTCAATAAGTCTCGTGACGCACTCATATCTTGGTAAAAAATTAAACGAAATCATTGCAATTTATCAGGACAAAAAACCCTACTTTTTATTAAGCAGCTTATCTTTACCGTATCAAGTGGTGGCTCTTCAGTATTGTTTAATATATGTGAAATATATACATAAAAAACAGTAATAAAAAAGCATTAAAACTGGATTTACTTGACCATTCGTTATACTACTAAAGTAGCATGTTTATTTATTTATTAGAATACGATTAGTAGTCATCTATTAGGCACACCCATGTTTGAAATAATGGTTATGCCACGTTATACTGTAATATTATGGCATGCATGTGTAAGAACGATGTTCTTTAAATTTGCTATTGGTTAAGACTAGCTAAAGAACTTACCCAAATAATATGTAACTTCAGTTTGAATCGATTAAAACTTATTACAATCATTAATTCAATTATTCCCATAATGATACTTTATATTTTTCAAAGGATTGTAACACTGTTCTAAAAAAACTTTTCAACAGAATAAAACACAATGAACGTGAATAACTTTAAAATTTGAAAACACTTCTTTGATATTTTTACAATGAAGATATAACTACTCCTTTTGGTATATGTATTTGATCGCTATAAGTAAATAGATTGAACACATAATTTCGGGTTGATTATAACTTAATTAAATTTAAGTTTTATTATATAAAATAATACTAGTAGATAACAACTTCATTTGTTCTATAAATATTATTATTCCCTTATTTGAACATTTTAATTCACCGCATGTGTAGTTTGGGAATCAGATACGGTTTATTACTGTTAACTAATCAATATTAATCTATTATTTTCCGACCTTTTAAATTATTTTTGTTTAAATAATTTTGTAATTTACCCCCTCGTGGATACTTCTAAAAAGGTAAAGTACAAAAGTGAGAAATTATGACAAAATTATTGGCCTTTTAAAGAAAATTAAAGTCTAAAACTTTAAATTATATAAATAATTCAGAATCCTCATAAAATATATACACTTGAATTTAAGGTAGTAAATAAAGTTAACATTGCTCTCATAAATTCTGTTTTATACAAGTAGCTAAGTTTTCTTAACTTGGATGGATGTAATTTTAACGGAGAACCACATATTGAAATCATCATATAATTGTATCTTGTATATATTTAAACAAGGTAGGAATACGCCACTCTACGCACCGTATAATACGCTTTGCTGAGGTTGTAGTCAGAATTTCGAATCTACAACTCATTTAATTCCTTATATGCTTTGCAAACAGAAAAACAATGAAACAAAATAATATTTTTTATCCCGTGTATCCACGAGTACGTGGCAGGAGGAGACTGAAAATCCAAAGGCTCACGGTGTCTTATTTAAAATCAACACAAATTCTATAAGAATATTTAAGTACTACAAATTTTAACTTTGTTCTTCCAGAGTGTTTCACACGTTTACAATTCCAAAGTACGTAACTATAATATTTTCCCTAAAATTGTGATGGAGAAAATTTACTCGAATAAAAAAACATGTCAGTCCCTCAGGTCATATTTTACGGACTTACTACAAAAATAATTAAATCGTTGAACTAGCCGTTTTATATATGGCCTGGTTATAAAATGTCTCCAAATTACTACTTAAAATGTCCATAGTTCAAACTTTAGTGAGGATTGGGCAGAAGTAGTTCAGTCATTGGCGATCCTCCAGGTGCACAGTTGCCTCATTTTCAATGCTCTTTCGGGATGTTACTGTGTCCCTATATTAAAAGTTTGGGTTAAGTGTGTAAGTCAACATGAAACTTTCTCCTGCTATCGTGTCATACGTAGCCCTTTTAAAACCCAGGTGATCATAACGTGGATATTTAGTAACCACTGTGTCCACATACATTCGTAATGTATTTGTCATATAATAATATTAGATATTAAATATTCCTAGTTCTATGCTAATATTTTAAATGCGAACAATGATAACCATAATTAATTTATTAATGCCCTTAGGCACGGTGATCCTCTTTACTGTTTTGGTGTCATAATCCAATGCTTTTTGATGGGTTTGATCCACATGTCCGCTTTGACAGTGTAAATAATTGTTTAACGTGTAGTTAGTTTATAATTGGCTTATATAGTTTTAACCAAAAATTCCATTGTTTATATATATCATTTTTACATACATATTTCGTATTATTTTGTTATTTTTATTGTTGATTTATATAGTTTTTATTATTGTTTGCTGTAAATTGTTTGTATTATTACACTATTTTCAGAGATTAGTTTTTATAGTTGCTTTATACGATTATTTTTCAAAGAGGTAAAGGTCCGGTGTAGGGTAACGTTAATTTTTATTTTTGGGAGTACTGGAATTTATTTGACTTATATATCTTCAAATAGATATTCTTGATAATTTATACGGTTAACAAGTAATAAGGAACGGCCACTTTGTAGTGAGAAAGTAAATAAACGAGGAAATAATAGAAATAAGAATTTAACTTTGAAACTATATACAGACGCTTTTCTTAAATTTATGGAGAAGCATCATTTGTAAGGCTAAGCCATCTTTCATAGGGACTCCAAACAAGTCAGCTGCTGATGTGATAAATGTGATTCAAGAGATTGATCATCCCACGACCCTGGGAAGTTTCTCATTAATCTTTTGCGGAATTCTATCGTAAAGATCTACTGGCTATATTATTTATATATTCTTTAATCAGTATTTTTGTTACTGTTTACACTCAATATATTCAAATTTCACATATATTAATTGATTCTGTGTTTTAAATATAATACCATAAGAGCATGATTTTTTAGTTTTATATGTTCGTCAATAGCACAGTATAATACCACATATTATACATTAACCATGTCCTGATTACTTTAATGTAATGAATTAAATGTGAGGCGAGTTTCATTTGTTACCAATTTATATCGTGTAAGGTATTTTGGTCCACAACATATCCCAAGAAAAAACTTACCTGTAGACTTAAAATTTCCCATGAAGCTTCATTTTATATATATATATATATATATAGAACATTGCATTCAATAATTGCATGTATATGTATTTTTACGAATTGGAAGAGTGTTTATAAAAATAGATTGGTTTAATGGCATCAACAAAAATATGAATGCCGCAGGAAAATTAAATAAGTCATCAAACTCAGTACAGCCATTTAAGATGTTAACACATGTGGTATTACGATTAGTAGCTATAAACTTGAACGTTGGTATGTTTATACACAGTGAAACTTGTTAACACGACATAAATTGCGACGTATTCCTATTATGTTGTGTATCAGTAAGCATTCAATTTTACCTTAGAAATGGTTTACTGGAGTTTAACTGTGAATTGAGATTATATGGTTTGTTATACAAGGTGTTTGAAAAGTCTGGGTACGGCTTAATATTTTACAAAACCATAGTAGATAACATCTTTAAACTTTGAACAGTGTCATATGGCTATGTAAACTATTTTTCCTTGCTATTACCATGACATGCCAACCATGGGGGGACGGCCCACAGAGGAAAACATGGAAATCTTAAATGAAAGCATGGGTCGAGTGATACCTCATTTGAAAGAGCTCACTTAGTAGAGTTGAATGCCATAAACCGTATCTCAAAAGGTTTATCCAATCAGAAATGGCGGGTTGTTTTAGGTACAAATTGTGAAGTACATTATGCGTTGCCATTTCTGACTGGATCGTCGTATTCTGATGCGGTATGCCATGCTTTCATTTAAGATTTCCATGTCTTCCTCTGTGGGCCGTCCCCCCATGGTTAGCATGTCATGGTAATAGCAAGTAAAAATAGTTTACATAACCATATGACACTGTGTAAAGTTTAAAGATGTTATCTGCTATGGTTTGTAAAATATTAAGCCGTACCCATACTTTTCAAACACCTTGTATAACACTTGTGATGAAAAAATATTGTTACAAAGGAAGCATTTAATTTGTTAAGACAAAGTATAAAATGAATCCACTAATTAAGGCCTGTCCACCGCAATTTAATATGTATGTCTTATTCCTTTCTGTGTTAAAAAAGAACGGCAAATTATGCGGGCTGTGCATTGTTCTATTTTGTTAGGCTTTTTAAACCTTATTCATCTTGCATAGTTTGAGAAAAACTTACTATTCTGTTAATACGAGTACTAAATTACTTCAAGCATTACGATCCCACTACATTCTTAATATAGAATAAGATTACAGCTAAAAAATCTGATTTAATAAATAAACCATTCAATAAAGTTGTGTCTTTGGAAAAAAATATAAATCTTTCTTAAAGGAAACTATTTATTTCTAGTGAAAGGTTCAGCACGAGACAAACTTTTTAAGTAGCATATTTATTGTACCACGTGTCGCGTAACAGGCTTCACTGAGGCTGCTTGCCTAATTTCAAAGCTACACATTTTAGTTTTTTACGTATTAAAAGGTCTAATTGCATGTTTCTTTTACTCTGGAATACTTTAAATTTATCATTTTTGTACATACGAACAATGCTATAATGTTCATTAATGATCACATAAATCCCATGGAGGGACATGCAATATTATAGTGCCAGATGTTGCATATATGGAAATGAAGCTTTGTGCAAAATGACATGTATATAAGTTAGTTGTTTTACAGGTATCGTGCTTACTTTACATAGAGGTGATTTGTGACTGCAATTCCAGTCATCAGTGTTACTTTAAAGTCTTATGAAAAAAATTATTCGACTAAAATAAGTATTGTTGAAATTATTACATACTACAAAATAAATATTAGGTCATGGAAATTGCATATAGCTTTATTGCTATACAATTCGAGATTGTCTGGATAAATCTAATAAATGCTGAGAATTCCAATACGTTTGTTTGTGAAGTATTAAATATAATTAACATAAACGTCTAGTAGTTTAAAATAAAATGATATTTTGTGCACATTTGTAACAAATTATCATAGAAACAACTAATTGAAACATAAAGAAAATCAGTTACCCAGGTAACTAATAATTTGAATAAAACACAAACTTGAAAACTTTCATTAACAATCCACCCGTTCTTGAAACCTTTTTTTAAGAAAACTCAAATACAAAATTCTCCTGCAGTTACAATCAACGCATTTCTATTGAAAATTATATATTTGAAATACAGTAATAGCCTTTGTTATTAAAACGGCTAATAACTAAAAGTAAAACGCAATTGTATGCTATGGAATCTATAAAAACACGTTACATGATTTAAAATCTATAAGGTTAACACAAATGTAACAATGATGTATTAATATTTATGTGTCAAAATTCTATAGAAGATAAATATATACTGTCTGAGATAAAATTATTTATATGAATAATAGTCCAGCTGGAGTATCATAATATTTCTGGAACTGGTGAAGGTAAGGTAAAATTAATGAATTTAATAAAATTAATTAATTTGAAAGGAAAGAGATTAAATGTATGATTATTCATAATAAAGAAGATATTATAATTATAAAACAGTTTTAATAAAAAATAATATAAGTTGATGATTTAAGATTTTAGTGTAAGAAACATATTTACCCTCAAGAACAGGAAAAAAAAACAATAATACTTTATAATGATATAAGAGCAACGAACAATAATATCCTAAAAAACTATATGGATTGTGTGACTAATGAAAGTGACGTCATTCAGCTATTATTAGTTACCGGAATAATTTTTAATACCATTTACAGAGGCCATATGTCAACTATTTGTAATACCAAATAGTTTAAAGCTGTTCTCCACTGGAGATTTACACAAGACGCAATGTTGACTAGAATATACATTTCTTTTATAACAAGACAATTGAGTATTAAAAAAAAAATTATAAACGTAATTACAAAACTATCAGTAAATCAGAACTATAGTGTTGAAGGAAACAGTTACACTCCTTTTTAATGTCTGTAACTGGCCATTGACCACCTGCTATGATAACACATTTGTTGTCATGAATTTATCAATAATAGAACATTACGTTTTAGGATAGAAATCTAACCTTGAGTTGCTAATATAACTCTTGGCCTAAGTTTAAGCAGTCAAAAAATTTCAGAAAATGCATTTATTATGTGGTAATAAACTAATGGAAACCTAATTCGGACGTCTAATTGTTTAAATTTTATGTGTATTATTAACCTTTTTCTTTAAAAATGTTATACCAGAGGAGTAGTATGTATTTTAATCATAGAAAAGAAGTGTATATTTTATATATTAGCAATGGTAAATTTACGAGAAACATTTGAACATAAATTTATTTATAAGATTTTAAAATCTTATCACTCGAGAGATTGGAAAAATTTCAATGATGTTGGTCTGCCTATCTGGCAAACTGATTGCTACCAGCAAATATTTCAAAAACATAGTTTCTAAACTTACTTAAGGTCAATCATTTTACATTTAAAGAAAGTATATTTGGTAGATTTGATTTTCGTAAGACCACATTTACATTCAATTTGATCGCTCGATTATCCATTGTATCAGTTTTGGTACAAACACAAGATAGGGTTTGATTATTTAGCTCAACGTTAGCGAACATACAAGTGTCTATGGGTTAAGCAAGCAATGCGTGGTTAAACATTTTTATTTTGTACTAGTTTTCTATATTACTGCTCGAGAGTGATTCCACTGGGTATGAAAAACTTTATATTCTATAAAATTTGTTAGGTGAGATATGCTTGTTGAGAAAAAAAAATCTCAGCAAGTTATTCCGTCCTGTTGCTCCATGTCTTGTTTTGAAAGATTCATACAGTAAACATTTATAGAATTATGATGTAGATGAGGAAATTTCCCAAAACAATTTTGGCGTAACTTATGGTAATTTGGAAATTTTCATACCTGCATTTAATTATGTTACTGATTAGCATTGGTTACTAGAAGTATTAGGATTTTATCTAAAATATTTTTATTGTCAGCTAATCAATGCCTCTGTTATTTTGAACCAGATTCGTTTAATATGTCTGCACTTAAAATAACCTAATATTAATTTATTCATTCTGACCAAGTTTATAACTGTGTATGTCGAGATCTAAAAACGAATAGTGCTATAATATTTAAAAGTAATTGAAAGTTACGCTTACTATATTATAATAGTTACAGCCTTACTATACCTTTGTATACGTACAAACGTTTACTAATATACTTTGTATCGTAACAAAATACATCAGAAGTTTCAGGACTCTTTATAACAACCATTTAAGAAAAAAAAAAATATTTAAAGGGAGTTGAAATTTATAATCGAATCACCAGGTGATTTCACACGTTTCGTATTATTTTTTTTCCTAAATTCGTGTAATTAAGGTGTTGTAATTTTTCTGATCGCCTCTCATGAGTTATAATAGAACCTGATCACAGCTTCAGAAGTTAGTATTTATCTGCTATTCATCTGAAATTATTACTATGGTTTCAAATGTTTCCTTCAAATGTTCAATATGTTTTTGACATTTAGTGACTTTACAGTTGGAAAACAAACTACTTTTTGTTTTATTGAACAGCTCTCAACATTATGCTTTTGCCAGTAAATAGAAAATATATAGTGTAATTCTTATCAAAAACTTTTATTAGTTATTGAAGCTATCGTTAATGAGGACGCTCATTTTATCATAATTATATAACTACTCTAATAAATATGTCATAGACAAATGAGCATGGACACCAATTGTGAGTACTCTACGTGAAAAAATTAACAATAAACTTTTTATCATAAAGTAAAAGTTCATAAGCAACCTAATCTAATTCGTCATTGCTGCTAATTTAAAATACTATATAATAATTTTTGATATTCTGCTTTACTTCACACGATAGATAGCTGATATTTATTCATAAAAATACGAAATATTGTAAAAAATTGTTGTACGTAGCATTCTGTGACTCGATAATACTTCAAAGGTCTTGTCTATCCTTAAAGAAAATCAGTTACATACGTTTTAAAAATGTATTTTTGGGTAGTATTTCAGAAATTCAAACATCTGAAATCCTCACATATTTTCCACGTTTGTAGTATTAACATTTGTTGTAATTATGAAACTAAATTAATAGTAGTAGTTTGTAATGAAGTAGCGATACTCGTGCTACATTTTTATACTGCATTTTGTATTTAATACATAACTGTAACAGGAAGAAACAGGTGACAAATGCGTATGTGATTACTATCCATAACTTAAAACTCTGACACCAAGACCGCAAACTTGCCTGGAGTTTTGAGTATACTTTGTTTCTTAGCTTGAAGCAGGATACCTTAGAGAAACTTTGCACTCTCCACAGATTAGCCAATTTTAACGCAGGACACTCTGTATTTTCATGTATCGAGGTCCTTCCTAGGTCCAATGCCTGAATATGTTTGAAAGCACTTTGGAAATTTAATTTATGTACGTATTAGTTGTTTATTTACCAGTACTTTGCTTGTTACTTACTTTCAACCAAATGCATTTTCGGAATTTATTTTGATATGCGTTAACACA
The DNA here is from genome assembly GCF_021130785.1 of Homalodisca vitripennis. Lineage (NCBI taxonomy): Eukaryota > Metazoa > Arthropoda > Insecta > Hemiptera > Cicadellidae > Homalodisca > Homalodisca vitripennis. The sequence continues at coordinate 59,830 of NW_025777488.1, read as the reverse complement.
ATATCATATTTCGCTAATGATTTATTCGTGGCAAAAAATTACACAATGATATAAATAATAGTTAGTGAACATGTTCTAAAAAGTCAAATAAAAATTATAATTAATTCAAAAACAAGTACTAATGCTTAGTTGTTAACATTTTATTTTTTTGTATTTTTCGTTTATTAGTTTGTAAGTTATTATATATTAACAATATTGAAATAAACTTTGATAATACCGGATATCAAAAGATCGTTGTTGTCATCTATTATAATATTAGGAAACAACATATACATATAAATTGGAAGTATACAAATTCACCCAGCGCCCAATAAATGTAAATTATTTGATATATAAATAAAAATAAGAGAAATTTTGTGCGGAATATTAATGGACATTAAATGGTTCCACGAAACACAATAAAAATAAAAAATAAAAATATTTCTATTAATTAATTAAGCTAATTATTAGCTTATACATTTGTCACGTAAAAACTGTAATAACTGTATTTTAAAGAAAAGAATGTACTACAAGATCAAATAATAAGAGCAATTAATAAGTCTGCTTCCAAACATTCTACATTAAAACTGTATGAATGCAGGAGTAATATGAGTAGATAAAAACTAATTTTGTACTCGTCACAGTCAAGTGTTACGCAGCATTACCTTTGACACAATCTGTATAATTGAGCAATGAATCTCACTGGATTTGTTTTTTAGCCAATCTCTAATTAGGTTTAGACTTTATCCAATTAAATATCTTGATTGTGAGCAAGGGTGATATAATAGTTTAGAACTGTGGTGGGAACAAAGGCATTTCTTATTCGAAGGTGCATGTAGCAAAAGAAACGTGTAGCTTTGCTAAAATACACAACATTTATGTATATTTTAAAAACTATTGTAGCTTAAAAACTCTATTATTAAAATTTAAAAATTTTTGTTTGTTTAAAATAGTCCTAATATGATCTATCTTACATAACGGATTCCCAACAGCTACTAGAGCTGCAGCTACTAGAATTTTAACAACTATAATAATGAGTTTGAGTTCTAACATTAGTTCCTGCGTTAGTCTTATAGGGTTGATATTTTGAAACTTTTCTTACATAAACGTCACTATTGCTGGAGGTTACAGAACTCTGACTATTGAATTCTAATTCATGAAACGCATTTTTCTATTTTAGTAGCATACAACATTGACAAATAACCAAATTAATATTATATGTTTCAAATTATACTATAAGTAAATAAATCTAGCTTTATGTACAGAACATTTTTACACTTGCGTTTTAAATGAAAAATTAAATAAAATACGTTGAATTTTGTAATTCCTGAGGTTACGTTGTGATATCGCATTGGTATATTTTTTTAATTTTTACTAAAATTAAATTTAGTGGTTAGGTTAGTTGTTCTTCTGAGGTGGAAATCGGATTTCAGACCTCAAAACGTAGTTTTAATCTCCCGTGTTTCCTTTAAAACGATTCTAATACTAGTGAACACGAAATACACTAGGACTTAAATTTGAAATTTTACACAAGGCTTAGTTTTTATATGTAAACCACGAGTTCAATATTGATATAATGAAATAATGATTTATTTTCAAGAAATAATTACACTGAAATTATAAACTACTTATTTGAAAATACTAATCCATATTTATCCAGTTGCGATGGTTTAGCAAATACATAAAAAAGTACAGATCTTAGAGTCTACCTTAATAATATAATAAATAGTGCGTGCGAAACTGTGCAGCATCTTGTACAAAACATCTTGCACAGTCTTGTACAAAACATTGTATACATTTCTCAAGTTAATATAAAATGCTAAAGAATATATATATATATATATATATATATATATATATATATATATATATATATTATATTATTACACAAAAGAAGGCTAAATTTTATTCATAAATAATGCTAATAACAGATATTACACAAAAGTCGTAAGAAAGTTTGCATGAACAGCAAAAATTTCCATCTCAGTAACATTTTTTACAAAATTGTGACAAACAATATAACAGCAATAACCAAAAATTAAACTTCACCAAACATCTGAAAACCTAAAAGTAACATAATTATTATATCATCTAAATTATATTATAGCATATATCTCTATCCTTATTCTAACTGCAAACTGTATACTTCCAATACTACTTAAAATTACTACTTTAACATTCAATATGGAATTTCCAAAACATACTAGTCAGCCTACTTCATAAATTTTATTAACTGTGATGTGTCCTCATAATTAAAAAGCCATTGTTTTACTTTAGTTTTGAACTTAAATATTAACTTACACAATTTAAAATTGGCTGGTATTTCATTAAATATTTTTGCACCTAAAAAAATCAAAGATCTTGTCATTAATGATTTAGAAACTTTCGGCTTTCTCAATAAATAGGCTACTTTACTGCGTGTGTCATGATCGTGCACTATATACTCCGTTTCATTACTACCACTACGAATAAAGAAAATCTGTAGAACTTTAAAAATATATAAATGCTGTAAAGGTAGGGCCTAATATATTGAGTTGTCTAAATAGATTAAAAGATGATTCCCTTTTCTTCCTAAATAGTATAATTCTAATATAATGATTCTGTACTGTTCTTATTTTAGCGATCAAATTTTTGAAAGTTCCTCCCCAACAATGAATACCATATTGTAATTTAGAATTTATTAGAGCAAAATAAAGTGTCTTTAAAAGCGCTTGATTACTGATGGAGAGATTCCATACGGACCCTTGCCTGGCGATGCGCAGTGGTCTACTTGTCATTTGGAGGAGTGGGGGGGTAACGCTTCCTCAGTCTGTATCGCGGAGCTGTGTAGTGCGGACCTCGCGCTTGCTTGTTTCAACACTCTTCTTGCCTCTGTGATACTTGCACTGTTTTGCCGCCGTTACTGCTTTATAGGATTTCCGTGTGATATTTCTGAAATGGCGGGTGTTGTAAACTTCATGAAAAAAGTTGGAAGTGGTAAAGTATATCATAGCCAAGCTCGAGAAATCGTAGCAAACGTTTATGAATACATGAAAAAATGAGAAAGTGGCGCCGCAATAAACATAAACAATGTTCTCGTCCGTGTAAAAAAGCTGCAACTGGCGTGGCATTGACAACTATAAAAAAAAGTTTCTGAGAGGAAAAAAAGTAATTCAAGACAATGCAGAATTTAGCACTCAGAAAAAGAATCGAAATCGTACAAAACCTAAAAACCGATCTAGACAATTTCGATGTAGGTGTTATTAGGACTATAAATGAATTTCACCGAATTCATGGCGAAAGACCAACAATGAAATCTCTGCTATCTGTTCTGAAGAGTTCAATTAATTTTAAAGGTAGTTCTTTCTCTCTTCGATGCATTTTAAAGAAAATGAATTTTAGATGGAAGAAGACTTCTAATGACAGAAAAGTATTGGTAGAAAAAATTAATTTCCGAGAGAAAAGAGTAATTTTTTTTTTAATTACTCAGTACAGCTCTGAGAACAGACCCATTATTTATATGGATGAAACTTATATCCATACGACTCATGCAACCCTTAAAGCCTGGACTGACGACAGCAATGAGGGGATGTAAAGTACCAGTTAGCAAAGGAAAAAGATTAATTATAGTACACGCTGGAAACGAGAAAGGGTTTATAAAAAAACGCGTTGCTAAACTTTTATCAGGCAAAAAAACCGGCAATTACCATAACGATATGAACTTTGCAAAATTACGAGAAATGGTTAAAAAGTAAATTAATTCCCAATCTCCCTGAACATTCTGTTATTGTGATTGACAATGCCCCATACCACAATGTCGAAATTACCGAGCGCCAATATCTAATTCCAGAAAAATAGGTGACATGATTAAATGGCTATCAGACAGAAATATAAATTTCCAAACAAGTAGCCTAAAAACCGGAGCTGTACAGTTTTATTAATTTACACAAACCTAAATGTAAAATGTTCAAAATTGATGCAATTTTGGCTGAACACGGGTCATTCAACTCTACGTTTGCCTCCCTACCATCCCGAACTTAATCCTTATAGATAATGATATGGAGTGTCATGAAACAGAGGGTGGCTACACGTAATGTGTCTTTTTCAATGGAAATAATAAAGCAGCTTGTGGAGGAAACAACATTTGAGGAAATAACTACTGAAGAATGGTTATCTCGTGTAAACCACGTCAAAAAAGTAGAGGAAGACTACATTAGGTTAGAGCCTCAAAATTGACGAAATGACAGAACATATCGTCATTAATTTGCAAGATGATAGTGACAGTGACAGCAGCATGAGTGAGAGTGGCAGTGATGATGATAATGGTGACTTTAATCTAAGTGGGATCGAAGCTCTACCACAGTAACCAGTTTACAGCATTCAGTAAGTAAACAAACATATTATTGTTATTAAATCCTAAGTTTCAATATTGTATACATTAACGTTTAAATTCAGATAGAAATATTTTTATTGTTACTATTGGAAGTGTGTTAACTATACTGCCAATGTTAAATTTGTCTAATATGTGTTTAAATAATCGTACGCACGCAGATCCAGCTCACTGACAATAGTGACGGTGGCAAGCTTTGTGGCGCGGCGGCAGTCAGGCCCCTCCCCTCTTTTGACGGCTTCTCCCACTCCGTACACACCACTCCCCTGTCGCGCTTCTCAGGGCCCGTATGGGATCTCTCGATGTATACATATATTTCTCAAAAAATAAAATTTCCGAATACTCTCTTTTAAACCCTTTGTTAGCTCTTCAATGTGATCCTTCCATGATAAATCTCTGTCTATTATAACCAGCAGATATTTAAACGAATTCACATTTTCTATGACCTGACAATTACAATCACGCATACCTTGCCAGCCTGTTGAATGATACCTAAATTGATTCTCTTCATATGGGGGCCTGTTCATTCTAAAATTTAAAACTTTTGTTTTGGAGACAGTAACACACATCTTATTTTCCAAGCACCATTTATGTAAGAACGAAAGTGCTTCATCTACACTGCTACATAGTCCCTGGCTGTCCCTATTCCAAAATAAAAATGCAACATCATCAGCAAATGCGGTTACCCTTCCTCCAAATTGAATTTTCAGAAGATCGTTAATGAAAATTAAAAAAAGGGTAGATGATAAAACGGATCCTTGCGGTACACCTTTTTTTATACTTCCCGGTTTGCTTAAGCATCCCCTATACTTCGCAGTTTGTTCGCGATCCATAAAAAATTGGCTAAACCACTTCAATGCATTTCCCCTTATTCCTATTTTTTCCATTTTGGTCAGTAAACAGTTATGGTCAACCAAATCAAAGGCCTTAAGAAAATCCACAAAAACAGGTGTGCATTTATTTTTTCATTCATCTTTGCATACGTAGCTTCCAAAAAAAATAACGCATGCTCCGTACTTTTACCTTCTAAAAACCCATACTGATTTTTACTGAAAAAATTTAAATCGTTAAAAAAGTTTACTAATCTTGAATTCATTACCTTCTCAAATATTTTTGAAAAGACTGAAAGCAAGCTGATAGGTCTCAGGTTGTCAAGTTTGATTGTACTTGATTTCTTAGGGATCGGAACTACGATACTTTTTTTTTAATTGCTGGAAAACACCCCTGTTTGGAAACTAGAGTTAATTGCTAGACTTAACCGTTACAATATCAAACCCACCGGAGCGTTTATTTTTTAAATTACTGATGATAGTTTTTAATTCTTCGCAATCAACAGGAGTTACAAAGAATGAACGTTGTGGCGTCGTGAGCAGATATCCAGTATCTATTACCTCGCCAGTACCTCTTATCGTCACTGCCGTCGCCGCCGCGCCGCCGCGCCACCTGCACTACCATCAACAATCAGCTGTTCGTGCACATCAATTAAGTATTTGTTTATCATGTCACAGATTGCTTGCGGCTCTTCAATAGTCGATCCGTCATTTAAAGTTAACCTCTCAATGTCCATCTTCTTTTTACATCCAGTAATGTTATTAATTATTTTCCATTGTTCGGCTGCATTTCCCCTGTATTTAGTAAGTAAATTGTTGTAATACTCATGTTTGGTATTGTCTATTTGACTTCTTAAATTAAGAGAAAACCTTTCAAGAATAGTTTTTGAAACGCATATCATAGGGCCTATTTAAAATTATCCTCTATAACTTATTTCTTTTCTTTATTTTGTCTAATATAAATTTATTATCCAAGGGCTTTTAGCTTTTGCTTTACTGTCTCTGCGTGAACTAACCCTACTTTCGGTGCCTATCTCTATTGCTTTGTTTACTATATTATGAAAATTTGTCCATACATAGATTAGCATCATTCGAATTAATTACCTCATCCCAACATGAACTTTCCAAGTAATTCTTTACAGTTTCAATATTTACAAAATTGGCTTTCATCGGGGCCTCTATGATCTTTTTCTGGCCATTATTATTTAAGTTTGACTGCTACCAAACAGTGAACAGATATTCCTAGGTTACAAATTTCAACTTTGAAAGAGTCCAAATATCTAAATCTAATAAACACATGATCTATGCAAGTTCTTGAGTCATTATTAATCCTAGTTGGCTGTTTCACAAAACATGAAAGACCATAATTACTCGTTAAATTTAAATAGCTCTTTGAATAACAATTATCTACTAAAATTTCAATGTTACCGTCGGCTAAATACAAAAAATTTCCTCATAAACTAGCCAACATAACTTCCAATTCCTCCAAAAAGTTTTTAACTGTGTAGTCATGCAGTCTATATAAAGAAACTAATGTAAATTTGACATTATTCAATTTAAAATTTAAAATTACCGTGTCAGCACTTTTCATATTACACTGAATGCTATTACATATTATATTTTCTGAAACATAAACCATCACTCCACCCGAAGCATAATTGTCGTTACAATTTGTGTATAATTTATATCTATCTAAATTATAGAAACCTACTTCATCTGACTTAATCCATATTTCACTGAAAATTATAAAATCACATTTCTTACTACAACAATTAATTTGCGCTTGTAGAATGTTAAATTTATTTCTTATAGATCTAACATTCAAATGAATAAATGTAAAACCTGCAGAACATATGTCTGGAAAAATATTATCTAGAGTATAAGAGACCGGCCAAATTCCTATTTCCTCATACTCCAAATTCATTTATTGCTAGTTTATTACTACTTAATTTATATCTGTCTATCATAACAATTTTTATTAAAATGTAAAAATAAAAAACAATTGTAAATACCCTTATACATAGTTGGTGAAGAGACTTACTTTACTTTACACAGATCTTTTTCACAGTCGATTCGGATACACTTTTGGCCGTCCTCTCTTCTCATACAAATCTTTCTTTCATTACACCAAACGTATTTGTAGTTATTTTCCCTTGCTTTTATCTTGGTCACTCTGAGAAGGTTCTTGGTTTCCGGAGTCAGGTGATCATTCACGTAGACATTGTTGTTTAAGAGCGATGGGTTTATGTATTTAGCAGTCGATTTCCTGTTTTTCTTGTAAGCTGCTATGCACGTATTCTTGAGCCTGCGGTCCCGTAGTTGGACGATTAGTGGTGGTATTGATCTAGGCTTGAATGTAGGCACTCGATGAGCAGTGCCATCACGTCTTCTGTCTTCAGTTCCACACCCAAAGACTTTCCCACATCAATAGCAATCAAGACAGGGTCTTCATTGTTGGTTACTGGAACGCCTTGGATCTCAATATTTTTTGCCTCTCAGGGTTTTGTATCTGATCAATCATTCGGGAGGATACTTTCAACTATTAAAATAAATTATAAAATATATTGTTAAAGTTTTATAAATTAAGATGTAATTTTAGGCTGACATTTATAAAATTTTCACCAGTTAACAACACAATCCCATTCACTTATGACAAGAGGAGAGGGGAACCTCTCATCAAGCCTTGTCCTAAAGTTCCTTTGAGCTGCTTCCGAAATGAGAGGATATTTATGATAGGTAAGGTTTGGGAGGAAGTGTCACCTTGTTACAAGATTCGATGTAACATCTACGATGAGGAGGGACAAAGGAAACTAAATCTCGGTAACTAAATTAGGAAGTTGGAAAGAGTAGGAAAATGACATGAACCCCTTGCTTTGGACAGGGCACTTCTGAGTTTATGATCAACAAGTTTGTCTTTGAAGTGCCGTACAAAATGATATTTTTACTTTAAAATCACAAATAATTATCGTGTATCTTTAATATTTATGTATCATTCAATGAATAAATAGTGGATATTTTCACTCTTTATATAACTCCAGCGACAGCGGTCACGTGACAAATTTTGAGGTATGTGTACCAATAATATTTGATCTGGTAGGCCTACCGAATTATGTATGTTCATTTCGTTTTTATGAGTTGACTGTATGTTGTGTTAATAACTTCTTTATTTATCTGTTAATAGCTTTGGCCTAGCAAATACCAATATATTGGTATTGCTAACCCTTATAAGGTTATCATTATACTAAAACGAATCTGTTTTACAAAGATTATGATCAGACTGTCACTTTTTGAGCTTCAGAAGTAAGTTTTCCATGACAGTAAGGTCATAGAACATAATTTTTAGATATGTATTATGTCTGTGGAATTAAAAACAACAGAATAATAAATTGTAAAGCATCAATCATACGATCACCTGACACTAATTCGTAAATTAAAAATAACCGCAATGAGAACCGGTTGCGTAATTGAAAATGAAACGATTGAAACACAAACAAAAGTGAACCTGTAAATATTCATGAGTTCTCCGCAGGGACCGGAAACCTGTTAACAATAAATTTCACCACCAAGTTACGCCGAATCCATAGTAAATGTCGGCTTACGGTTACAGTATTGTTCAACGCATACTAAAAGAATGGTTTAGTATAATTTACATATAAGAAATTCAGTTCTAAGCAGACTGCATACGTTACAGCTCTTTTAGAAGTTTGCCTACAAAGTGATTGTTTTTGTTACTTTATAACAGAGATATTAAAAATATGCTGTCGAACGATTTATGTTTTTTCATTCCAGAAACTTCAAGTGTTTTTATTGCTTCATAATAAGTAAATGCAAAAACACTGTTTTGAAATATGTGAAATATCCATTATTACTATGCTTAGTTACTGTGTATTAAGATTTAATAAAATAGTAATACGTTTTAGTTTTGATTCTCGTATGATAAGAACTTTTGAGATTACATATAAATTTACCTTTAGGCCCTTGTCCGTATTTCCGATCTCGGCTTAATATCGTAAGACACAATTGTGAAATGAAAACTAGTTTGGCTCTTAATGACATTTATTGTATGTAGTGGACATTTTATACTATTGGGTAACATTTATTCATTTAATGAGTTAACATTATGGAAAATACATTATCGTGCTTTATGTCACATTGACGATGTAATACACCGATAATGTTTGCTGTTGAAATTATTAGATTAATTATGAACCTTTCTAACCGTAAGAGGCTACCTACCTTAACGCAGCTTGTTTATCAAGTCTTTCATTGAATATTTTATCAGAATATTGTGATTGTACAAAAGCTCTAGATGTCTTTAACATACACCAAAGTTGATCTTTAATTCCTTGACCTTCCTTACCTAAGATTGGCATCACTATGGTGGTAAAATATCTCGAATGCCCGTTATAAATAAACGACATTTTCTAATATGTGCACTGCTTTAGCTCGCTGCTCCGATAACAAAGTCTTGTTAGCTCGAAAATACTCGTCTTCGACTAATGTTGTACTGTATACAGCATTCATCTGCAGTAATAACCAGGTATTTCAGAGATCAGACATCAGATGGTTATGACCAGAACTGGTTGTTTTAACGGAAAATATTGGTCATACTCAAAAAATTTTAAAAGAAGCTTTTTTAATGTATTGATTTAAATATCATTATTTTAGATTTCAATCTTTGCGATCCCACACTCAATTACGTTTCTATTCAAATAAGATATTATAAAGTATAATAAGATGTAATGTATAAGTATAAGTAAGTAAGCATGAGTATAAAAATGTATGCAATTTTCGTTTATTCTGCTAGTTTCTCAATGTCATCATAGTTATCGTTAAGACTAAAGTAACAATGCTCGGAAACCCGCGTTTAAATTCAATTTACCATCACCAAACTTAGTGTTCCATACATAAAAATTAAGCCTGTAGCATATTTAAACTGTTTGTGTCAGATCTTATTTAAATCATTGTACGGTCTTAAAACCCGAGTATTTGTCTGATCTTTGTTATAATATAGAGCATAAAGAGAAAAATTAAAAAGGAAATTACAAAACATAAGGGTTTTTAAATTGATTTAAATGTATTTGGTTATTATTAGTATTTCGTCAGCTTAACCAGTAAATATTCTAATATCTATCTTGAAAGAGTATCATAAGGGTTTTAAATACATAAAGCAAATGACAGAATTGTTTCTAATTGTCGTAAATTTGATTTTACCCATTTCATTAGTGTCACCCGATGATAAAATTTACTTTATGAGTTAGCTATGTTTTTACGTTTAGTTATGTGTTCTATTAAGTTATCTTAAAAATTGAAACGTTAAAAACATGATTCATACATCAAAAAGTGACTATGCAGGTTTCTCAGAAACTCATAACAGAAATGTACAGAGTGTTGTAGGCCTATTGAAATAAAAGTAAGACATTATATTCTAAAAACAAAGATAATCCTTTAACATTTTAAAAATTGTAATATAAAATATAGATATCTTTTCCTATCTATGCATTATAATTTAAACTTCCAAAAGAAAAAAAGACACACAAACATTTGTATTTTGCATTTCGCTATGTTTAAAATATAGTTTAAGATTAATTTAAAGCATAATTTTATTTTTAACCTAATACTCTAATTAATGTATATCAAGGTAATTAAAAAAATACTGAACACACACATTAGATAGTGTGATAATAATTACATGAAATTATTGCAGATTATTCTATTATCCTTACAAATTAATTTTAAATTCCAACTCAAATGTGTCGTGTTTCGCCAATTACGACAACGTTTCGATCTCCTCATGGTAAAGCACTTAAGGTTGGATGTAGATCTAAAGACAGTATTTTGCTTGCAGCAACATTTTATAGTTTTTGAAAGAAAGTTTTTGTCGAAAACTCTAAATATACTATTGCCAAAACAAACGTAATACAATTTTGTCTCCGTCAACAAGAAGACGAATACAGACCAATTGTGATGGCGGATGAAGCTATCTTAGATGAAGCCGAATCCACCAAGTTTCTGGGGATGTACCTGGACAGGGGACTGACCTGGAGCGATCACATTGACAGAGTTTGCTCAAAGGTTGCCTCAGGCACTTATGTCTTACGCAATCTAGCAAAATTCTGCTCGTTTGATGTACTGAAAACTGCCTACTTTGGCATAGTACATCCACATTTGACCTACGGTTTGAGACTATGGGGCAGCTGTTCTAAATACAAATTTGACAGAGTATTTAGAACACAAAAGAAAGCTTCAGGGAGCTTGGATTTCTAACCTTACCCAGCCTCTATATTCTCGACGTTGCCCTGTACTGCCAATTCAAATGTGAACTAGTTTAGGGCAAGGACGTCCATCAGTACGAGACTAGAGGCAGGAACAATTTCAGGACAGAACAGCATAGAACGGCTATGTTCGAACACTTGCCATCTGAAATGGGTGTCAAGTTAATCAATAAGCTCCCTGGAGATCTCAAACGAATTAATGAACCCAAACAATTCAAATCTCGATTAAGACACTTTTTGTTGTCAAAGGCATTTTACTCCGTTGATGAGTTTACGATGGGCCGCTGGGATGAAAATTAATATTTTATTATTATTATTATATTTATCCTTTTCTGATATCCAAAACATGCAAAATACAATATATTGTTAGGTTCACACATGAGTATGTGGAAATAACTGTTCCTATGATAAGATATGTTTTAGTTTATAAATTTTTAAATCAAAATATTGAAATGACGCTTGCAATGCAATTTTGTTAATTGTTTTACTGCAATAAAGAATTATTATTATTATTATTATTATTCCGATCATAATAATTTACGGTTATTGACCTTAATGAGATTAAGGACTAATTTAGTGTGTTTATTATGTTTGCGTTTCTCTAAAAATAATGGAAAAAACAAGATAATAAGATAATACAACACGTAAATACAATAACATAATTTAATACAAACTCCTTATTTTTATAAATATAAACCAATGTACTTTAATTAACCTCCACCTTAGCGTAGAAGTATGGTCACTGTTATAAAACTGTAAGGTCACGGGTTCGATTCCCGGGAGGTAAATAAAAATTACAACTACGTTTGGACCGTATATTCTTCAAATATTTTAGTCATATCAATGGGTTTAATCTAAACACGTTAAAAATAAACGGACGCATGATGAGTTACACTTGTGCAGAGCTGCTCTGTACTAATTAGGAAGACAATGTTTAACTAGTAAGTTTCTCTGTACCTGACCAAACACCACTAGCACTGCTGTAACTCAATTGGAGGTCTGACCAATTAAAACTTCTGGCTTTTGTATAACATGAAACTATAAATCCCATACAATAGTTATGATACATATTTCAGATCTACCTAATGGATAGATGTCCTAGTGCATGACGTACTATGGATGTAATGTTGAAGAAATCAGAAACAAGGAAAATAGTTATTGGGCTGCTTTTTGGATTATTTTGTAAATGAGACTAAAACTTGAAAAACTAATTGTATTATTATTTCTCACTCTTTACCTTATTTGCATTACAAACATTTTAAGAATTTTGTGAATTACTTCTCTTTACGACGAGGAAAAGGACAATTTATTTACAATTTATAGAACTGATAAGATAGGAGGACGATACAATATAGTCAAGTTAAGAAGGTTTACTGAAAATTGACCTCATCGTATTGTCAATAGTTCGTTTTCGAGATATCGTTCGGGAAAAGGTAAAATTTTTCGAGCACCCCCTAGAAGTTGTAGAAATCAATGAATAATCAATCATTATTGTAGGTATGGTTAGAATTTGAACCTTTGCGTCAGATTGTGAGACTAAATCCATTTCCCAAGCCCTTGAAAAAGTTTATAAGATAGCTTAAAGTAAAGCACGCTTGATTTCAAGTACTAAAAAATAATATGAATGTCCTTTAACTAGTGAAATTGTTTTCTATGATTTTAATTATATGGTGTTGGGCATTGCAGATGAAAAATTAGTTTGATGAAAACAATAAAAAGCCTAAACTTATTTATTTGAGCATCTATGACCCATTTATGAATGTCTTTGTTTATAAAGATCACCCGGGAAATTATTTCAGAATTGAAGTGCTGCACACCATATTAATGGAACCTGTTAAGAGTTGATTGGGTGTTATTTGCTTGAATCCCGCATCAATATATATTATACTCCATATTATTAGTAAAAACATTATTTCTTTCACATTTTTGTTACAGGATAAAATGAAATAAAAATGATTAAAACATTGTATTAGGTACTTGAAGAACAATTTAAAAGATTTAACTCTCATTGTCACTTTAATTATTTCAAAATATTTTCGTGATACCATGGTCCTTTAAAAATCGAAAATTCTAATATTTCGTATGTAGTATAATGAAATGAGGCATTGATAAGAGAAGTGTATGCCTTGTTAAAATACTTTTTTAATCCAACGAAATCTCATCATATGGATTACGCTTGTATCCATATATCATCTTCGTGTCCTATACAAGGGAACCCCGAAACTTCTGTTGGCGTCAGGTAATTTATTTACAACCTGTAAGGTGTTTTCCTTCACGGTTTATATTCTCCCCTAGTAAATGGATGTCTATTAACCTGTCAACAGTATCGAAAACGTACAGAGATCAATAGATTATAAATGTACCGAACGATTATAAAGATTAATATAAATCTAGACATAACGCAGCTATGGTGGAAAAGGTTCATTTAACACGAGTTTTGAGTTTAGCTCCAATGTGTATGTGTATGTGTGCTCTTTGTACGTATAGCATCTGAAATTAAATGCTGTTGCACACTGAACGCCTGAAATCTGGAATCATTTTCGTATCAAGGGATCCCAAAATAGTCGATGACGATAAACTAAGAAGTTTAAAACATACCATTGACATATTTTCCACATCAGAGACACCTAGACAACATACTGTAGTGCAATGTAGGTAAAGAGGAATTTTCATTGCTCAATAGGCCTACAATCATTAGGTTTCACATGCTGTACGTGATAGAAAACTGGAGCTAAAATCTATATTCGCATTGAAGTAAACCTTCTCAGTATATCTGGGTTATGTCTAGAAGAACATTGTCAGAAATCTTTTAAAGCCCCTTAAGAGATAGGTTTCTCAAAGTGATGACCAAATACATGTAATTATTACACAGTAATCGCTTATAAAGGTCCTCTTTCTTCTGTCTTATTCAGCTTCCAAGTATTACATATCACAGACAAAATACATAAAAATGATATACGTGTAACATTTTATGCACAACAATTTAAAGATGATAAATTAAATTCCAGTAAATAAATTAAAAAGAAACCCATACAATATTAACATTAAAATAATACTCTTTAATAGCTATATTTATTTTATTATTACTATATGTCACATAATGTAGCTTTACACTACATTATTTAATAAAATCCCACCCTTAGTTATAAACCTCAAGAGTGTTAACCTTTTAGAGACCAATGCATCATCGAGAGTTTTAACCTTGTCACACATTTCAAAACTCAGCACTTTACATGACCAGTATGTGACTCTCACTAAGTAAATATAGAAACCGGGGAGGTGCAGTATGTAATACCGAACACATTAATATTTAATTGGTCAATGTGTGTTTTCATCATGTCAGGTTTATAAGAGATAAGCAGTTGATAATTATCCGTATATATATATATGACGAACATTTCTGTTAACAGGTAGGAAAGTTTGCCATGTACAATTTCCACAGAATTAGTTCAAGACAGCTGCCACCTATCTACCTTATTAACTGACCAGACATATCATTCCTCATCTTTGTGACCTGTAGTCTCGCTCAAATAATACCCCATCCAAATAACCACGTCATCATTGCATCCACAGAAAGTCAGCTTTTCCATTAGTGTTCTATTGGACCTAGAGTCAAAGGTCTAAATATATCCTTATAAGTTAAGTATAATAGCAAGTTAGTTGGATAAACAATGTAGCCAAGATGAAAGAGGAATAAATTTATATAAATTAAGTTGAGCTCCAGTTCACCTTCCTCTTAATGCAGCGTCTGTAACTTGATGGTATTATAGCCTTGATTCCTGGAATCTGGAGTCATGTTCTTCTAGAGAGATCGCAAAAAGTCGACGACGAAACAGCTCAAAACCGATAAATTTACATCGTTTTGATATCAGAGACACCAAGAATAAAAAAAATATAGTGTAATCCTGGATAATTACAACTCTCATTACCACATTAGGTGGACAACTTAATGCATGTTATGTATGTTATATTATACAAAACAATCATTACATTATTCATAAGTTATGATTAAACATTTATTTAATCGAACGTATATTTGCTTTCTGTGTACTTTATTTATATAGATCATGTTCAGAATATAAATTTCTACAAATTATATTTAAAATATTTCTTTTTCATAGTAAAATAAAGTGTTGTTGCCTGAATTGAAAACAATTGTTTTTTCATTCCATTCTTTGCATTCGGCTAGGGTTTCCTAACACCAATTAGCTTGCAGTTCTGGGGTTTATTGTATTAAATTTTGTAGGTCAAACAATATAAGGAATAATTTAATTAGCTGCTAAATCTACCTTACCAGAATTTCAGGAAGACCTCGTTTTACATAGTGAGCTGAATTCCGGGCGAAATATTTCACTAGCCGTAACTCGCTAACAAAGCATTTTTGGATCCCTGTTTATATAACTGTTCGTATTGTTTTTTCATGTTGAATGAGCTCCTACAGTTTCTGCATGTCTTCGTAAATCGCACTTTATAACTCTGTGAGTGACGTTTACCAACCCTTCGACTAGGTGAATTACCAACCCCTTCGGACTCGACCAGACAACAACTGGGCTTTATGGTATATTTGAAATAATTAAATATTTTTTTTTTTTTAATTAAGAAAAATTAGTATTTTCAAAATTTATCCGAACCGTAAACCTCTTGCTTCCTGTTCTTTGCACTCAAAGTATTAAACATTTGAGTATAAATCACGTTCATATTTGTATATTTCATTAAAACTTTAACGTCTAAAATGATTATTCAAGGATTTATTAAATGAGAATCGTAAAGTGATAATATAATAATAAAATCAAATAATCCTGTGACATAATTAAAATGATCGCTATTATGAATTAGATATTTATTAGTGAAACTTATTCCCTAGTCAGTAATTATGAAATATAAAACCAAGTGAAGCTTGTTTACAGTTATAATTATTAAATTGATTCATGTTAATTAAACTTTTTCATTCAATTATGTTGATGGTCTAAAATAACGGGAGTAAGTAAGTACATGTTTACAAGTTGGTTTTAAGCATTGTACAAAAATTACTTGATTTAAATCAAAGGATAATAGGATTTTGGACATTTGCCATCGTTATATGTTACAAACTGTATAACACTACGGTCCCAGGAGTGAAATCTCCCATTCTTTCATTAGGTGACTCAAACTGTATTCATAAACACGCATTTACAATTTAAAAAGTGCGGCAATAAACTTCCATTCTTTAGTGTATTAATAAAAAAACGTTCACACATTGCGGAACATTTTACCATGAAAAAATATTCAATATCCTACTAAACTTTAAAATTTTAAGACAATTTCATCTGTGTTAACTCTTCTCCATAACCCGTTTGAGAAGTTCTTCAAACACAATCTATGTACCTTTAAGAACAAGCAGTTTAGGGCTAACAGTGATATCATCTTCTTTTCTGTAATAGACAACATTTTGTTTTGGACAATATGGATGATAAAATAATGAGTTTTAGAAATGTTTTTATTCTTTCTACGTTTAAGGCGTAGAAAACTGACGCAAATAAACGTTGAACCCGAGGAAAATATAGTCTTTCCTCTTTACTAATGTAATGTTTTAGAACTTATTAACAAATTAAACGCATTAAGGTCAGACCACCACAATATACTTATGCTTTCATACCTGTAAGTATTATAGATATATTAAACCACACTGATTTATTCTGTTAAATAAAGGCAACCGCGTTAACATGGACGTGGCTTCTTAGATTCATGTAAGATTAATGCGGCTTTGGGGTAACATTATTTTGTATTTATGTAACATACAATACCATAGTTCTATGTTTAGTTTTGTAGTATATGTCTAATCCATTGCTGTTTTTATTAGTTATTGCTTAAAGTACTTGTCATACACATTTTTTTTTGACCGTATTGAATTTAAAGTAGTTTGATAAACATATTAATTTGGTTCTTATGAAAATTCTCCAAATACCAGGTATATTTTAATACCCTAAAATATTTGAATCTCTATTTACTTATAGATTATTTGGACCTACTCCAGATTAATGACCTTTATAGATACAAGTACATACTCCATATACAATGTATATTCTCATACAGATACAATGTTTGTAAATATACGAACTAAAAGGATTTCTCTTTGCAGGTGTTTAATAAGATATTATATGATCTATTACCAAAACTGAAACAATTTGTGTTATTGGATGGTGTGTAGTTTTATTTGTAACAAATTGTTTTCATGAAATCCAATACCTGTAAATCAAACACTGATTGAATGAAACCACTCTGAACAAAGATAACATGAATTCAATTGCTCTTTGTCAAAACCAGGATAAACAAATATTTTTTTTTTGTTTATATAAACAAATATATAAACAATAACAGTTATAAGTTATAACTGTTATTGAAACCCTGTGATGCATGGCTCTCAGGTAACGTTAATTTTTATCTCACTGTTATCTTTAGTACCGAATACCAGCAACCGTGTACGCGGCAAAACCCCTTGTTTGGTGTGGGCTTCTCATGTACCACGACATTATCATGCATGTATTACAGACAATTTTCGTTTATAATGATGAGTGATTTGTGTGAGTTTTTAGTGGAGCCTTGCACTCGAACGGCTAGAAAAAGTTGTATTTCTGTCAAGTGACACACGTAGCCTTACTATCTGCAATACATCTTAACTGGAACTAATATTAACTGGAGTGTTATGATAGTGTGTGTCCATCATAAGATTAGGTTGAGAATTATTACTTATAACGTTTAATCGGGTCAGGGATAGTTTAGAAAAATATATAACCGTAAGACACCGGAGAGAACAGCCGAGAGGGGAAAAATCCAGGTTTCCAAAAGTAGAGGTAGTTCCCAGTTCAGCTCAGACCCGAATTAATGTAAAACCAAAAGCCGAAGCAAAAACAGCACCGATGATCAACGGATCAACAGGCTTTAATCGTCACCGACTCGGAAACGAAAGGAAATAAAGGGAAGGCGTCAGCATTTGCTTTAGGATGACTACCTAAACGTTCCCTAACACGACAGTTGCTGGTTCAACTGAAGCTCGAAACTAAGGAACGCTGGTCCTAACGTACGTCAAGCAACCCAGCGGCCTCGATAAACTAAATAAAAACTAAATTCAAACTCCTCGTTACTAGTAATAGAATCTAATCCTATTCGTACTGATTTATTTTCTTGCTATACTTTATATCTAAAATAGTATCCTATTAGCAGCTTAAGCACGTAATATCATGTACTTATCGTACCGTTAGTGACTGGGAAAGTGCAGGAAAAAACGTGTTTTGGCAGGTAAAATAAGTACCTACTACGGCTAGGACTTACTTGCACCTTATCTTGTCGTATGTGGGGGCGGTGACTCCGACTCGACAACGGCTCCGACTGAGAGACTCCGACCGAGAGAGCGAGTCAGCCAGGCACAGCGTACTTACGTACTGTAGTACCTGAGCCGTCCGCTGTAAGGAGCTTCAGCCCTTGAAGCGAACTCCGGCGGATTTATCCTGAAACTCCGTGTCTTACCCGGTCGAGTCGGACCCCGCCAGCTGACGTCTCCTGCGTTTATGTTGAGCTACTGAAGTATAATTGTAGGTGGAAGAAGTAAAAAGTCTTAACATGTCATTAAACTAAAAATATTTTGCTCTCTAAATAAAAAATGCCTTATTTAAGCTCCTGTAAAAAATGGCATGTAACATACTATTAGGCTAGACCAATTTCTCTTTTGCTTGTCAGAGGATGCAAATATCTATATTCTGTATGGTAGTCCATGATATTCGGGTACATACACAGGATGTATAAAGGATGAAATAAGCCATGTACTTGAAATTGTGCATACAACCTCTGCGAAGGTTGCCACATAATATGTCTTTAGGCGTACCCCTACCGTATCTTAAATTAAGAACTTTCAATATAACATGACTATCATATAGCACAGTGCTGGCCACTGCCCTTTAGATCTAAAAAGATAATTTAAATTCATTTCTCACAATGATTAATACGTATAAGGCCAATATTAATACATTTCATAACAATGACTACAGGGGTTTCAATTTTTTCATTGCTTTTCAGAAACACCAAATTTATAATGTACCATTTAAATAACTACAATGGATAAACATTTTGGGTAAGTAGGGAGTGAATTTTAATGTCTATTTTATAGTAGTATTACAAAAATTTTTATCTCAAGCTTTGGTACACAATAAAATAATGTGTACCTCACAATCAGTGATCTGGTAAACCTAAGTCACTGGTCAAGTGGAATAACCACCAATACGCAACATTGGAAATTAAAGGCAAAAGCAATTTAGTAACGCAAACCTAAGTATCTAATAGATTGCGTTTTAAAAGTAAATATTAGATGTATGTCATTTAAAGTTCTACATGCAATATTATGCTCGCGTCATCAGAAAGTATTACCCGCAATACAGGTTAAGGATCTAATTTTCTATTGCTATCCCACTTATTGATTGATAAAACAAAAATAATGAAAACATGAGACATACAAAAATAAGTCTTCTAATGTTTGCAGTACGTAAAATAAAAAAATACAGATAATTTAATTTTTATTATTAAATATGTATAAGTGTATGTATTTATACATATTTAATAATATATGTACGAGTTCTCCTCACTATGCGTCGAGCCTCTGGTTTCGCTGATTACTTGCAAAATTTAAAGACAGTGGCTAATTTTAGACTCAATTCCTGCGGAAAAACAAAGACAGAATATTGCACGGAACGTTTTTTGAAATTCCAAAAGAGAAAATATATCATCCTACCTAGTAGTAGAATTCAATAACACTCGGCCAAATTCTACGTAGGTACTCAAGATATTTTATCATATGAAAAATTCAAATATCTGTTTATTAAGTTGGTTTTAATTGGAACATTGAAATAATTATTTGGTAAGCTAGAGAGGCTATCTCTACTCATATCGCTATATCTTCTAATCTTGTCAATGATTTTATCTTAAAACTATATTAGTTTTAAATTAATGAGGGCATAATAACAATATTTAAATAAAAACTCAAGGTCACTAAAACATTATTATGTATCTTTAGGGTGAATTGTGGCTACATTTTTTAATACGTAAAATGTTTCTAGGCGATTCGTTTGTACATTATTCATTACGCTATTTTCTTGACTCCATAATAATTACGTATGGGAACTATAGAAATATATTGGCCTACTCCAATTACCGAACCCAGTATAGCTTGTGTAGTAATGAAGCTTCTTACGTAAGTCTATTATGTGCGAGTATTTTATTTTTAGATGTCACGTGTACAACTAGGCAGACAGACAGAGATTATATTTGTTTAGCCATACGAGTGATATACTTCACCTACGCTCAGCCAATAACTAACTCTATATATCAGAGACACTTAATTTCATTATCAGCGAAATATATAAAAATTGTGTTGAAAATTGTACTGTTTCAAGATATTAGTTTAAAACAATTATTGACGTAATGCGACCAATTTTGGTTTACAAAATATTGTTATGTAAAAATTATAACTCATTACAATACTCTGCAGAATTGTAGTATGCAAAAATTGTAGTATGTATGTGTCATTGAATGCCATATTAACAAAGGATTTACTCAATAGATGACCTCGTACTAAAAAGAAACTACAGCTGAGATAAAGCTTCTTTTATCCTATCCAATTAATCTTACAGACAAGCTGGGTGATTTATATAACGTTAGCCTGTTCCTTTTGAAGATTACCAACATTAATTATATTGGATTATTTCTGAGTTAGACAACCTGAGGCACACTAAACTATCGTAAGAATACAATTTTTATTTTGTACATACATATTGGATATAGTGATATGGACTATTTATCAAACTAAACTCACCTTTTCGTTATGAGGCCAATATGGTGGTGAGTTTGATTTTGTTTTTGGAAATGTAGTTTTTGTGTTGATTATATAGCCCATTAACATAACACTCAGTAAAAACAAGTAGAAAAAGTATTTAATGCTCCTCGTAAAAATACGGCCAAATAAAGCTAGAAATTTTATAATCAGGCCCTAATGAAAACTATTCAAAATAAAAAAAACAATTAAACGCTTCATATACGAGGTTATCTATTGAGTAAATCCTTTGTTAATATGGCATTCAAGGACATATTAGGGGAAGAGTATTATAGAGGCCAAAAGTTGCACCGAAGAAGAAATGATGGGAGAAATTTACCTAAGTACGAATTGTGTAAGATGAATATGAATTATTAATTGACTAGAAATTAACAAGGAAAACAATTGTCTTAATTTTAAATTATTGATTTTTTCTATGATATGAACAAACTCCGGAAGTTCACAATTTATTGGAGTTCTCGAATTTATCTGGAGGAGTATCTGCAAATTAAACTCTCAAGATTATACCACACTTGAACATTATATAAAACAATAGCCGTACAATTACACAATAGTGTACAAATGAACAGTTAAAAAAATTTAAGTGGCCGTAATACAAAATATGAATTTATTCAGAGTTGTATACTTCATTTATACTGTAAAAATACAGAAATAGGGAATATATTTTAATCCCGGAAAGCTTAAAGTATATAAAATTAGTTTCAATAGATTCCTTGTATTGGATGTAAGAGGGTTGCATTTGTTTCTTTATTATAGCTCAAACCGTTTTCCTAATATACGTTAAGGACACCTTATTTCAATCACCCTGTACATTTCATAAAACTTCGAAATTTTTTATCTAAATTTGTATACAAACTAAACGCTTCAATTTTAAAATAAATATTTGCAAAAATACTGTATGATCCCTAAGTTTAAAGTTTTAAACGTAATAGTATTACTCATATAAGAAAATCTAAGAACCATGGAGTTAATTTCTTTCAGTGTTCTAACAGTGCATTATATTATTATATTACATTTCCCATTCTATAAAAATGTGATAGTACAATAAGTAGAATGCACTTTGAAACTTTTATTCCAGGTATAATTTGCAATTTTTTTAAATTATTTTTTTAAATTTATAACCATCATCTGTATCTCCACTCTAATAGTGATATTTAATATAAAATAGTATTAATTCAATTGCTGCATTTATGTAAACTCTTATAGCCTCAATGGTTTTCCTCCCTATATTCATAAAAGTAGATAGGAAAGTTAGAATTTCAAAACAAAGTAGACTAGTGATCAGACCATCGATTTTAAAATAACTTTAATGAATCGTATTGTTTTTCCAGACAACTAAAATTATATTTAAAGTACACTTCATTACCTAATTGTGTTTTGTACAGTTAAATATGAATTTTTAGTAAAAATACATATACTCAAAGAAAATAAAAAGCGCAAAAAACAGAGGAAGTGAAAAATTTGTCATTTTCAGGGTAGTACACTACATTGCTTGATTTTTCACTTGTTTGAGACAACTTATCTGACCCCACTGCATGTATAGACTTTTGACCCTGCACTATTAAGATTAAAGTACGTAGATTTCCGTTGCCGTTCTTAGCTCTCGGGAGTTGTCGGTCTTGGGCATTGTTCCATCAACTGGCAGTCCACGACCTCTACAGGTCGACTTAGCAGGTCTGACCCTCAGCAGCTTCCGGCCTTTAGTAATCCCGGCCTCTTGCCTACTCTAACTAGTCAGTAGTGATAAGTCTCCAGAGGAGCTATCAGCCCTTGCTAGTTTCATCTGGAATGTTTAGGCCTCTTACGTGCATCCAGACTTGTTAGGTATATCATGGCTTTTAGGCGTCTCCTGGCATTTGGAAGTTCAAAAAACTATGACCTACAGACTTCTGGCATACTTAAAACTTCGGCAGCTACCGGCCTCTGACAGTGCTTGGTATCAAACAGTTCCCATCCTATGGGAGTTCTGCTCTGCAGCCTTCTTGGCTCCTCTTATAGAAAATTCGTTTATTTTTTTACATCCAACTACGAGGCGCCCTACCTTGATTGTTTAACGAAAGGTGTTAGGCCTTAAAAAGGCGGTGAAACTACATCCTAGGTTAATATTTATCACATTGTGTGTCTACTTTAATTTGGGTTCAACTCCATCCATTTGCAAGGTGTTTATAGTTATTGGTGTAAAAACGGTTTTCACCTTTAGGCTCCACATCCATTGGTCTGAATTATCGCAAAAACAAACTTGACATTTCTGTAGACCTGTATACCGACACTATCACTTTCTTAAGTATGCGTTAAGGATTACAGTTATAAACGTTATAATTTGTAAAATATGGATATTCAATTATTAACATTTACTTAAAACATTATGTATACTATACATATATTTAAATGTAATCATATAGAATTAATTTATTGAAAAATAATATTTTATACAATAATATTTGCAAAATAAATATTATATACCTACAATAACACTTCAAATTTAACTAATTTTCGAGAATGTCTTAGAAATTTGAAGTAATATACCAATGTATAGCATTATTTCAGTAATTACTGTTAGCAAATACTAACACAAACTGTTTATTATGTAAGCAGAAGCCTGAATACAATTAGTAATAAAGTACATATCGTGAAACATGCCAGCAGGTAAACACAAATAAATATTTCGAGTAAATTCTAGTTGAAAGGAATATTTTGTAACACTTGTTGTGAAGTTGAAACAGAAACTCTCATGGCTCTATTTTTTTGCGCTGAGTTCTAAGGTAATTTTTATATAACAACCGAAATACAATTATTATTTACAACTAACCAATATCGGTTAGAGTAATATATAGTGAAACATAAACTATATAAGATGTTAACCACATGTATCAAGTATTTATACATTACCTTAAGGTACTAACTCTTGCAATAAATGTATGAATTGCATTGAATTGAGGATATATTTGAAGAGGAACTAGATTACTATGGTGGAATAAAGTTGCTTCTATGCTGTACTATGCTTTTCAATTTACGTACAATGCTAATTAAGAATAGGAGTATATATACTTGAATATGCATTTCATATCATTTCATGTACAAAATGGTTTTTTAAAAGCTTGCATTACTTTTGGTATTATTTCATCCCAGATTCCAGACGCCACTACTCAGTGCTAATGTCAGTTTCATACACAATTATGAACTCTTATATCATTTTTTGAGCTGTGTTGTTGGCTAACCTGCTATTTACACAGATTATATAGTATGTTTACTTAAATGCACTGTGCAGCTGATTGCTATTAATGGAAATGTTGTTTGTTTGTAAACTTACCTTTCATAGCTTGAACGTTTTTATAACACTTTTTGGACAGTGATTGTGTTTGTATGCTTCAATAAGTGTTGTTTTTGTTGAGGAATATTGCTCTACAGTAGTAAATATTCCTATAATTAAGAAGTTCAATAAATTAAATAAGTTTAAATGAAACAAGTATACATCTAGTGTTAACTCGTCTAGGCCTAGTTTGAATTCATCCACAACTACAGTAGAGATTAGGCATCAGAAACTTTCTAGTTCTAAGAAAATGAACAATAGTCAGCTTCCTAATGACCTAGATTTTGTTGATGATGATGTAAATGTGATTTTTAACTTAGATTTAGTTTCAAAATTAGTCAACGGATTTACTAAATATAAACATTGTGAAAGCGAAAGCACTGTAAAAATTATCTTGACAGTAACTTTTCTAATGGTTTGGCTCATAAAATCATAACTGCATGCTCTAACTGTGAAAAAAGAAACATGAATGACTTCTGAAATTATTAAGAATTGCTATGGTATCAATCTCAGATACTCATATGCTTTGAGACCAATCGGAAAAGGACAAGCTGCCGCAAGAATGTTTTCTACTGAAATGAATTTGGCTCCCCCGAATGCAAGATTTTCAAAATGTAATAAAAATCTATTATCAGCTGCCACAGAAGTGTGTGAAGCCTCATTGAGAAATGCAGCAGTACAAGAAATTGAGGAAACTGATAGGAGTAAGAACATAGCATAGCCTTTGACGGGTTCTGGCACAAACGCGGCCACACCTATCTGAACGGTGTTTTGAGTGTGACATCATTTGATATTGGAAAATTTTTAGATTGTGAGTGTTTTCAAAATTTTGTTCTGCTTGGGTTAAAAAAAACGTATGAAAGGCAATCCTCATAGTTTAAAAAGAAGCATCTCATAAGTCTAAGTGTATTTTTAACTGCACGGGGTCTAGCGGAGGTATGGAAGTGGAAGGGGCTAAAATTATTTGCGCAAGATCTGAAACAGTTAGGAGTAAGATATACTAAATACCTAGGAGATGGAGATTCTAAGGGTTTTATGGATGCTTTTGAAATTAATTCGTATGGCACAGATTTTAAATTTCCAAACTTGAATGCGTAAGCCAAACCCAAAAGAGATTGGGTTGTAGACTACGGAAGCTACGTATAAAACTGAAAGCTACAAAACTTAGTACTGAAAAGAGTCTCAGCGGAAAGGGACGATTAACAGATCGTCACATTGATAAGTTTCAGAGATACTGTACTATGGGTTCGAAATATGAAATAACTTAGGCAGTACAGCAGACATGAGGAAAGCAATATGGGCCACCTACTTTCATCGCTTGTATACTCATGAAAAGCCTCAGCATTCTTTCTGCCCTAAACCGACGAACACCTGGTGTGACTACAATAAATTTGCCATTAACCATACTCTTTTAACGTACAAACACAATAATTCAATTCTTGAGCCAGTCCTTCTGGTAATTAAGCATATATACAAGGATCTAACAAACGCTGATAATCTTGAGCAGTGCCTTTACGGAAGAACTCAAAACCCGCACGAGAGTTTTAATGCTTGAATTTTAAAAAGAATTTCTAAAACTGAATTTGTAGGCTTTAAAACTATAAAGCTTCCAGTGGCAGATGCTGTTCTATGTTACAATGAAGGTGCAATAGCAAAAAAATGTATTCCAAAGACTGCCACTAAATCCTGGAAAGTTCATGGTGAAAGGTTTTCAAGCAATTGACAAAATTAGAGTTATCAAGACAGAAAGGGAAGCAAGGGAACAAACTAAGGAAAGCGAAGTGAAGAGAAGGCTACTTAAAAAGCAAAAAAAAATATATAAATACGATGAGGACTACTCACTAGGAGAGTTTTGAGTCGTAGTAAGTGAAGTTTTACTTTTTATGTTTGATTTCCGAAACCTAATTTTCTAAAACTTTGGTACAATTATCTGGTGAACCAGCAATCCAAAATACCTGAATTTTTCCTGGTTATTTGTTATATCTCTTTATTTTGTACAATATATTTTTACATACTCTAAATTATTTGAAACTCTATGAAGTCAAACTATTTGGGGGATTCTATACAACAAAATAAACCTTTCGTTTGTGATCAGTAAATTTTTGAGACCATTTCAGCCGAATCATGCTGTGCATTGAAATAAATATTAATAAAATTTGTTATATATGAAGAAAAACATTATCTTATTACTATATCTGGTCCCATATCTGCATGAAAAATAAACTTATTAATATTATTTGGCAGTGTGGCAACAAAATAAAGTCCTTAATGGGTTTATTTGAAGCTCCTCTAAGCCTACATAACTCCTACATTCTTAAAGCCAAAATTTATGTTAATATAAGGTATATTTAAACGGTTTTGATTGATAATAAAGCAAAAACCTATGTATTTAAACAGTAAAATCGATAGGATAAAAAATAAAAATAATTGGAGTAAACATTGGTATTCTATACCAAGATGTTTATGAAAGATTATTGGAATGTAAACAGGCCACTTCTTTCAGCGATGTCGTGATTGAGCTAAGAAATACAAAAAGGTAAAAAGGTTCACTGATTTTCTGGAGGAAGAATTTCATTACCTGAGGTGGATAATATTCTTTTGGTATTATGAAATATACTTACACTTTCACCAAGTTCTTTATAGTTGACGATTAGAAGTAAACATTTTATATTCTTTACGGATACAGTTAATAAATCTTTGCTGAATGCTATAAATTCTATTCTCCATTTGTCTAAATTTCTTAACATTGTTAGCAGGGTTGTTAAACGTAGTTTATCTCCTCAGTACATTACCAAGACCATACCTAATATATAACAAAATCATTTTATTTTTGACCGATATTCACTTGATGTATTGAGTATTATACTTTTGTCTTTATCAAAAATATATAATACAATACTTTCACGTTATATTCATGCATGTTGTGGGAAGTTGTTTGAATTGCTCACCCCCAGGCGGAGAAAGGCTATAAGGGTATGTCCAGCCAACGGAGTCTATCCTAGGTAAGATTATCTCGTCGATCGTGGACGAGCAATCCGCAACCGCGTAATTCATGTGCGTACTCCACTCAAACAAACCTATTACCCTATAGTTTGCGATCGGTAGTGTACGACGTATGGGCTAATCTTTCATCTGGACAGTCGTTATGCAGGCTATTGCTAGGTGCTGGAGGTGATCGAGTGGGGTCTCTCTGTCCAAAGTTCACACACGAGGGGTGGTAATGATGAGTTACGTCATTCTATAAGGGGAAGGCATTCTGTGGAATACATTTTGACTTCTGAACTATCTCGTTACACACGATTAGGTACAGAGTGAGCTGAACGCTTGACCCTTTCGCATAGCATCGTGCGCAGCTCCAAATTTCGCCGGAGCCATTCAGCTGATTCCCAGAAACGATACCAGCTGAATTTAGATGTCTGGGTGATTTAAGGAAAAGTTCGGATTGGACGATGTCGACTTGAAAAATAAAAACTGTCGAAACCCCCCAAATTAATTGCCCTGGACTTATCTAATTAGTTGATTTTATCTTTCGTTATTATATACCTTTTTATTTTATTAGTTGTCGCCCTACTTGGAGCTCTTTTACTTAAAACACTTCTATGTCTGTTCATGCTTATATTGTCTGAAATAATGTAGGTAAGCCAAGTGAAATAAAGAGAACTTATTTCATACCTTTAAGCACTGTAGGTAACCCATAGAGTAATGATATTTTGTATAATCACTAGTATAAGATAGAAGTATTCCATACCACATGTCTTGTAATAAATTTCCATAAAATTCATGTAAAATTTTAAGTCTAATGCTCATTTTATCAACCCTAAATGTGTTGCCAAATATATAATTACCAGCAGTTTCCCGCGGCTTCGCGCGCAATATCCCGTTGAAAAACAGAAAACTATATTCACGTATTCTTTTTCCATCACATTCTAAACATTACTGAGATAATTGATAGTCGTTCCATCGTCAGCCTCTTGGGCGCATTATGAAGGTATGTACCATATTTCCGGCCTGTATCTTTTTTGGTTTTTGTTAGTTGTTGATAAGTTATTCAGAACAATTAATTTATATGGATGAATCTCGATAAACTAATTAGGTTATAAAGAATCAAATTCGGTCTGTTAAAATTAATTTTCTGTCTAAGATATTTCCAGTATTATTGAGGAGGGTGCCTTTAAGAAAATGTATCAACGAAAACCAATTTCGATCATAAACTGTCTTCTTTCGGCTCTTTTCATTTACCTTTGATCTAACCAAATTCGATTACCTTATGTGCAAACATCCACGAATTTTAGAATGAGGTTGCTTTCATAATAGCGTTTAATAATATTTCATTGCATTATATAGTTTATTGATCATTGGTGCAATCTAAATGTAAAATTAAGCAATGACGTCTTCTATGTAACCTGCATTACACTACTGTTCAAGCACTTTACAATAAAAATTTTCAAAATTTTAAATGTAAACAAATGTTTCTGCCACTTTGATGAACTTCAGCTGAAAGTATTAACAGCTGTTAAGTATCAGTTCGCTTTGTATTACGTGTCGTAGCGCAGTCTGTCGGATCCAATATAAAACACGTTTACGTTCTTAACATAACATTCGATTGTAAATGTTAATAAAACAAACTCATTTTTCAATTTGAATTCGACTTTATTTGGTGAAATGAATGTTTTATGGGTGGTAAAAAGCACTCTAAATGTTAATTTATACCAAAAGCTAAACCTGTTCCAAATTTCAGCACAATCCGTATAGCAGTTTCAGCGTGATTCGAAGACAAACCTCCAAACATCTAAACATACAAATATCCAATCATCCAAATATCCAAATATTCAAACTTTCGCATTTATAATATTAGTGAGATTAGCGGGATTTACTAAACTGAGGCAATTAACATCTAATTTAGTGAATAATTCATAGACGTAAAAATATTAATAAAAAACAATAATGATTAAATATATAACATCACTTCACCGTAAAAACAATTAGACACGTTTACAACTATTTTACAGATATTCCTTGCCCTTGCTCTGACTAAATTAATCGGTTGTTTTTTATTTAAAACATTTATTTACATATGATTGGAAGGAAGTGTTAACATCTGCAATGCTTCAGCTGTAGCAGCCAGGAAATTACTTTTGATGGATATAAGTCAACTCCAGACAGAGGCATTTATAATGAAGCATTCTCGACCCGAAGCGGAAATTCAGTTACTCTTCCCGATTATTGAGTGCATAGCCATTCATCGTTAACATTCATAGAGCGAGACGTTGAGGTAGAGTGTTAAGTACCTTAAGCCTCCATTGTGTTTGTGAAAACTAAAATAAGTTAATTTGTCGAGAGAATAAATATTTATTTGTAATAAATGGGTAATAATAGGAGTAAATAATTAAGTTTGTTGACAAAGTTATAATATTAAAACCTTTACGAAAATCAGATAAGATTATCACAATTACGGTATTGATTTATTCTATGATTAACACGTAGAGAATTGGAATAAATTACATTTTTGACAAAAGGTCGAATTTTGATGCCCTTAAAACTGTTTTTTTTTTTTTCACGCAAACAAGAATACGTGGAAGCAGTTCTTTGCACTTAGTCATAGAAAAATTTTTGCGCTGCTTCGTGAGTGACAGGATGTTTATAATTGGCCAGATTAGGGATAGGGATCACTTTCAGACAGGAACTCGTGATAAGAATGACGAGTAGCTCAGTGATATCATTTTGTAAGATGGTAGGCTCAGTTCCAGCGTACTCTAGTCAAAGCGGAAGACTGAGAGACCACACACCCCCATTTTTTTGGGTTTATAAACGTTTCCACAGTACTGTGGAATATACTGCCTACAATTGTTCCTACGTTAAATTTTTTTTATAATGCTAATACAAAGGAGGTCCGTTTTCATTTTATTTCCAGTACTTCAACCGGTGGACAGACTGAAAGTAATCAAATCCAGTTTATCGTAAACCAAATGTTCTGTATAGTTAATTAACCTTGTCTGCATGGGAATAAAAACTGATAACGTAAGTTCATTTCTAAAATACGTTCGTTACAATAAAATTCTATCTAGATAAGATTTCTATCAAGTAATCAAATCCAGTTGATCGTTAACAAAACATGCTTTATGTAGTTTATTAATCTGGTTTTCAGGTGAAGCACAACTGGTAACGTTGTTCGTTTCTAAAATATATTCTTTAATATAATGTTTACAAGATAATACTTAACATTTATATTATATTATATGTATACAAATAGTTAAATAATATTATTACGAGATAAAACTTTCATGCATAATCCAAATATATTTGTTAAGAGAAAAACAAATAATTTATTCCTTTAATGTAAATTCCTTATGTTTAATTTATTCTTTAATATAGTTATTAATTTGTATTAATATAATAATTTGGTTTTCTACACAAAAATATATTTCTTTGCAAATATTTCCTTATACCTAATGTATTCCTTTGCTTTAGAAGATAATAAGTTGCGTAAAATTAGAACAAGACAGAGAAGAAAGGAATTGCTGCCATCTTGTAGATAACGCCAGAAATGCTTGTGCGACGCGCGTTTGACGTAGAAATGCTTTTTGCGCAATATCACGGCAGACAATACAATTAAAAAGGAGCAATATAATAAGCGAAATATTATTTAAGTATCAAAATTTCACGCAAACAATATAGTTGTACGAGTAATGTGCGTTAAAATCCGTTAAACGGTTAACAGAGACATAAAACCCCCACCTGTGTGCACGACAGTTTTGTGTAATTATTTATGGGATCTACAGGGAGAACGCTTTAAATAAAACATAAAAGAAAGTCCACGTAAAGAATTTTATTCCCTACATTTTATTAGCAATAAAATAAAGAAACATTTATATAGGTAAATATACTTTTTAATCCTTAGTTCTTTAAAATATTTTCTCTGAAATCTGAAAAATATAACAAATGTTTTATGAATTATCCAAGTGAAAGTACAGGTATTTAATGTGATTCTGGAAATTAATTAATCAGGTTTAAATAAAAATGAATACAGACAATAATTTTAAATTGAGTACGTTAATGTGTATCACTTTTCTGTTGTTTGATTAAAAAAATATAGTTTAAGGTAATACATATAATTTATAATAAAGTCTTTTTGGATTACATAAAGGTTAATAGTTACCTTCTTATTACTGTTTTTTGTTAGTTATCATAAGCCCAGACCTAAAACTAAGAAGACTGATACAAAATACTGAAGTAAATATAAATTTAAATATGCATTAATCTTAAGAAGTTGTTTTATTAATATTACATAAAAAAGCTGCCCGATCATTCTCAGAGTTATGACCTATTTCAGAAGAAAATAGAAATAAAAGTAAAGAAAAAACCCTTCTATAAATGTTTACTTGGAATTCAGCTCAAGAACAATTGAGCAAAGAAAGTTTCCATCTCAACTTCACATCAAGTGGTCGAATAAAAGTTATCTTTGAATTCCCAACTACTTGAAGTGTTTCTTTGTGTTTTCTTTCAGTGATATTCTAACTACAATGTTCGCAATGATTGCATTTTACCTGTGATTGGATTTGAATAAATATTAATGGCTATTTCCATTAATGTTTATAAAAGAATAATAATTAATATATTAGAACTAATTAACGAGTTGCCGCCTCTAAGCTTAATAAAACATGTGATTTAAGTTGTACCATTCGATAATAATACGTATAAATACAAGATTTCAGTTGAGTAGAAAATATTTACTGTTCAATAATATGTAAAGTCTTTGGAATTTTATCCCGTTTATTAAGCATTATATTTTTACGACTGTGTGCTATAAACAAAGATATACGGTATATGTATGTAATACACGCGTGCGCGCGCACGTGTGTTTAATTTAACATCAATAGTTGAACTTTATAAAAATATAATTTCGAACAAACTGTATTAGAGATTAAAATATGGTTTATTTCATTTAGGTGTGTAATACCAGAAAAGGCCAACGATTCCAATCTAAAGCATAGAATGAATTGTTTTGACTAATTATTATGGATTTATTGTCTAAATATATTTTGTTAAGATATTATTATATCTTCGTGTATAATATACACGTAAGAATAAGCTAATTACTCCCAAATTATTTATTTATTTTGACTATGAACATGTTTTATTAATAACTATGAGTCAAGAACGTTTCTTCTTAAGCTAAACGCCGAGTTTTTAATTACTTGCTTCTTTTTTTAGGCTTTACAATACGTACTAAACAACGAATGACTTACAAAGCATTTTTTGGGTCCAAAGTCAGCCAATGATTTAACCACAGACTGTTTTAAGTTCAACTCACTAATTTTATAAGCAGATTTATGACTAAAGTAAAAATTGTGAAGGTTTTGTTAAAAAGTATAAGCTTATTCCTTGTGTAAATTAAACGCACACAGGTACTAAAAGATAGTGTTTCTCTATGGTCTCGTCTAACGGCTGATAGGAAGGGCTCGGTTAAATATGAGTGACGCAAAACTTCTTGGACATATTCTCATATCTGTTGCAGTTCATACATAAAACTTTTTACCGATATAATGCGCATAGAAAGATGGAATACTTTGGGCTTGTAGAACCATGTACTAAATAAAATGTAAATGCAATAACTATTTGATATAGAGTGTACTCAGATTATTTAAAAGTAAGGAGGGAAAACACGAGAAATGATTCTTTATATGCAAGTTCGGTTTTTAGCTGAAAGATGAAGTTAGTATTTCTAAATAAATATTTAGAGATTACGATGGTTAAATGAGCACCATGGTCCTTTCTAAACATATTATATAGGTCCAAGTAATTAGCAAGAGGCGTGGAAACACACATTGTTTGTAGTTATTCATGTGATATTAGTTACAACAGATGCCAGTCTCGGATTATGACTCCATATATCATATTCTAACTATCTAAATCAACTTAGTGGACTATTTTAATTTGTAAGTTTTTCAATACACTAATATTAAAACTGCGTAAGACTAAGTATTATTGGTTTTGATTAAACATATATTTTATAAATTGAAATTTTACTCCATTAGCTTCATTGTGAAGATTTCAACGCCTCGTTTCCTTAAATTTAAATTCAGCACCAAATGGTATATATGTTATCATTGTTAAGATAGAATAAATTAAAAGCTCACAGTATTGATAAAATTCAAATGCTTGATAAAATAGTATTTAAACGTTAATTAGTTTATGAATTTATTTATAGTTCTCCCATATTCTTATACAGTACGTTTGAATCCCTTTTTATATTCTATTTTATATTCTAACCAAAGCATAGCATCTGTGAACTACCCGAGGAAAGGACACAATAAAATCCCTTAATCTGTTTGTAAAACTATAAAAAACTTCCATAAATGTACTAATCTCCGAAAATTAGACTGTCATTATTGGTCTGATGACTTGGTGTGAAAAACAGGTTGCAGAAAACGGGTGCTTAGACGTTTGTTGTAAAACTAGAGCTGGCTCGCAGGCAAGGAATTAACTAATTAAAGTTAATTGGTTGAAGAATGTTACAGCTCGAGGAGATATACAATATATCAGTCTATTTGAGTAGTACAACAGATTCCACTAGATCTTTCCTCAACCCTTAAAATAGTTCTTTTGCTTTGGAAAAATGTCCCCTTAAAACTGTTCTATTAACTGAAAATATTCTCTTATGGTAAGTAAAACTACTTTAGTGATCATTATATCATTGGAGCAGATAATTAATGGTCATATGGTTGTGCACATTGTTGACGATTAGTGAAATTAAAAGTAACGATTTATATAAGTAGTTTGGTCTGATACAAAAAATGGCGAAAGTTGTGTTAATTAGTATTAGTTTAACTGCGTTACTAACCCCGGTCTCACCACCGGTGTACAAACATGTTACTTTAAAGGTGTGTTCAATAAAAATATTACCTGAAGAAAACCTATCTACGAATGTTTGAAGCAAGAGTAATGGGTGAATAACGCAAAGAATTAATAACCTATAGATACAATTCTAATGTCTTGCGCATATCAACACAGTTTATGTATGATATATTTCATCATGCTTCGTAAATTGAGTAACAGACTCCATTTCGTTTGAAAAAGGCGCAGACTAATAAATTTAAATTTGAAAAGAATTTTGAAGTATTTGCTTCATTTATGAGATATTTTTAGAACACCTTAACTCTAAAGTACATTTGACAAATAACACTATCCCTTCCTTGTTACCAATAAAGGGGAACCAGCATGTTTATAGTTTTATACATCTATTATCTTCTTGGAAGGTTTTAATTTCCTCTTTTGTTCCTTCAGTTGTATTTGAGCAGTTGGTCGCTTAAGTTATCTACTAAATATTTCAATCAAGTTTACTTTGACCTATTTATTGTAGGTTTTAATATATTTCTATCATCATAGAATTATCAGAGTTTCATATGTTGACTATTTTGATGATGAGAGGTTTTGGTGATTTACCGTTTTACAAATTTTACCGTAAATAGGTATAATTGTTGGTATAGGTCCGACGTATACTGAAACCCTTGCACAATTTCCATATAAAGATACTTTTTGACAAGAATAATTAAAGACACGTTTATTGGGTCTTTCATAATTGGCAGTAATTTAAACAGTATGTATTTAAAATATTTAGAGATGCTTGCCAATCAGATTGTACCTGCACTTCAAACATGTTTAGATAGGAGATCGGCAAAATTTGGTTACAACAAGATGCCAATTTGTAAATATTGACCTCCTCATTATGGCCAGAATGTGTGCAGATAATTGGACAACATTTTCCCTAAAGGTGGATAGGCCAAAGGTAAGCTGTAGAATGTACAGAAAGATGTCTTGAACCTCGGTCCATTAGACCATTTCTTCTAGTGCCAAAATTTAGTCTACTAAACGAATTTAATAGACATCCAAAACGTAAAAGAAACAATTCTGAAAGAAGCTAAAATATTTGTTCAATTTTTGATGTTGTCTCAGCTTTTTACACTCGGCTCAGAATCAACTTAAATAACGCCTAAGGACAGCACATCTTGTAGATATGAATGATTTAATCCTGGGAAACTAATAAGGTTAAAATTAAATCTTACTGACTTTTCAATTAAAACAAGAAATGTATAATGCAGGTCGAGATTAAAATTAAAACTGAAAGAAATTTAATATCAAACTGAACACGAAACTTACATACTTATACTTCCACGCGTATTCTCTTTTTAATAGAGAAATATAACAAGCCGCAGATATTGATTTCAATCAAGAAGAGCTTCAGATACTGGATATCACTTCAGGTGGCTCCCTGACTGCCTAATGCATAACGCCTATACTAGGCAAACTAATATAGAAGGCAAGTGCTACGATAAAACACTCGGGATGTTCAATCCCAATCCCATCAGTTTTGCTCACAAGCGATGTTTGCCTTACTTGGTAAAGCACCTAATATAGAAGGCAAGTGCTACGATAAAACACTCGGGATGTTCAATCCCAATCCCATCAGTCTGCTCACAAGCGATGTTTGCCTTACTTGGTAAAGCACCTAATATAGAAGGCAAGTGCTACGATAAAACACTCGGGATGTTCAATCCCAATCCCATCAGTTTGCTCGCAAGCGATGTTTGCTGTACTGGAGCCAATCTCATCCTTCTGCGCTTCTGTTACAACATACAAAGATACTTCATTTGATGAACCCGAAACAGACTTGTGCCACGTTTTCAACTAACAAAAAGCATAATTTCAACTTGTTTGTGGTATTTACTTATTTTTTAATCTAAACATTACTGTTTCCAATTGATTTTAGGTGATGAATGGTTTTGGTTGTAAAAGCTGTATGTAATAGGCATATAATTATATACATTTCAGATAAATAAAAACTGTTAATCAGATTTTAAAAACTGTTAAAAATTTATTTTTATGGTTATATTGATCTATTAGAACATTATTAACCACCACATTTACTCATGTTTATGTTTTAAATCTAATGGATGAAGTTTTAGTAAAATTATTTTATTTGATTTATTTTTGAATCTGAATGTTGTAGGTGTATTGAATTTTGCTAGATTCCGTTTTGCTACGTAGTATTATGTGCAGTATAAAACTATAATATATTATAAAACTTGATGGTGCGGTATTGCATAGGGGTTAGGTCATCTTACAGTGTTTTATTGTAAAGAGGCAATTCCCTCATAAGGAAACCCAAAAATAAATATGGTCAAAACAGAACAATTGAGCAGAGACTATGCAATGTCAGTGAATCAAAATTCAGTCTAGATGGCATGCCTAGTTTGAGAATGGATTACAGCATTTCATCCCAGTGGTACGTGATACTATTAGAGTGCATGAATGCAGCGGGTTACGTTACTCGCTCTGCTGTATGTATTTACTAGAATCGCGTATATAATATATAGAAACATTTTTTAAATTAAAAAGAGATCAAAATATAATAAATAATCAAGGCAATTCCATCTATTTAGTATTAGTAATGTGATTTATTCTTATTACTAAGAATATGTTGTTATCTTATAATATGCCCATTGTATATGATCTCATATTGTTTATTGTTCATAAATTTGTTTTACTCTACGGGGTAATTTTAAATTAAAATACTTCAGTTTAAAATAATACAGTGCAATCATTTTATTCCATTATGGCAAACGATAATTTACAGAAAAAAAACTAAATTCAGAATGCACTGTTTACTCTGATTAAATCGATTTTCAAACAGCATGGATTTGACAGTAATCAAAAGATAATAAAAATTATTTAATATTATCAAACTTATTCCCACTTACTAGACGTGAACATAATAGGCCATAAGGAGTTAACTTACTAAACATTACTGATCATGTTCTTCTTTGTAAAGATAATTTATCAATAACATCTCATGACGAGATGTAATTGTTCCAGATATTATATGAACAGATTCTTTGCTTTTGGTTCTTGGTCTACTTACCAATTCGTCGTTTCCTATAGCCTAGTAGAACCACCTGTAAACTTACTTAGGAATAATTAATTGGTTGAAAACCTACAACAGGAAGTCGTGAGCATAAAACTAATCTAAACTACAAACTGTAGGAAAGTCATCTATTGATGATTATTAACATTGCAGAGGGAGTGGTATTATCTACTATCGATTACGTTATGTGTTGAAAGTGAATATGCTGGCAACGTAGGATTTATAATGGGAAAGTACTTTTAAAGAAGAGACAAATAACGATCCGTTACGAGAAATTCATTATGCCCGTCTTTACGAACCACTGGCCTTTGAGATGATCATATCAAACAGAATAAGGAGAGTCAATACTGTACAAGGTCGATGGTACTGATAAAAATTGATGCGAACACAGAAAGGATTTGAACCTGCACTGCCTCTGAAATCTTAGACCGTAAGGCCCTCGACCTCCCATATTCTTTAAATTAGCTATAGTCAATAAACCGATAGTATAATGTTTAGTTAATTTAAGATATATTTTTAGCTTTTAAAATTAATCCACATTACATTAATATTTGTTATATTTAAATAATTATACAACTTTTACAAATAAACTTTTTATCTTTGTTGTTTTATTTTTTTTATTAACTGTATATTTAATCGGAAATTTACTATTTATATTAATTATTCATGTAGTGTTTTTATGGAAAGTTTCCAGTATTAGAGATATTTATAATAATTATATCTTTATTATTGTGGTAGTTCCCATTTAGGTGAGGATCAGAAATAAGGGACCAGTCCGTTCCCTTCATTTTAAGGGTATCTTCTCAAAATTATTCGTGTTTTGTAGCAAGGGGTTCTATCTCCCCAGTTACACCATGTCCATATAGGTGTCATGTTGACTTACTAACACTCTAAAGCCTACATTAGAGCTCCGACTCTCTTATCGGAGTTACTACACGCTTTCAAAAGCCAAAAACGTCTGTTTCTTTTAAGAGCCATATTGTCGATAATATAAAATTGAATTTTTAGCTAGAACGGAAAGTTTTGTGTTTATTAGTTTTATAAACATTAAACCCGTTTTTATTGGTTATAAATATTATTAAAATATGTACGGAATTACAAAAATATCCGTAATTACAGTACTACAGATCCACTAGTAAATTACTCGAGTGCATGATAGCAGTAGTTATTAATTAAACCAAGTCTAAAGCTAATTGAATATTGATTCCGCTATAAAATCTAAGTACAAAGACAGTAATTGCTCATTTCTACAGACTGCGCCACAGGTAATAGGGCGTTACTCGTGATTGTGACTTGAAATTAATTAGGCTTTTTTATCTCTATTATTCTCGTATTTATAACATTTTGATCACAAAAACTAAAAGCAGGTCGAATTAAGACTTTCAATTCTATACTCTTGAATTAATTTACAATAAAACGACTAACCATGAATGCCACCAGAATACCAAGAATACAATAAAACAGATAAACCATTGTATTAAAAATCGAAATTAGTGTCATTATTAATACTGTTAGATTTTACCACTTTTTTATATATACAGTTATTACAGAATACATTATTATAGGATAATAAATATTGTAAATTGAAATAAATTGTGAAATACATCTGCTGGTATATTGTGTTACAGGACATATTAATGAACCCTTAGCCCCGGCTCAAGTACAAGATACAATAACGATGCTGTTTGCGTCAACAATAACCAGGACTTTTCTGGTAAGCCACCTTAGTCCCCAATAATTCATTATCTCCTTAAAAAAGGAAGTGATATCGACTTATTTAATTAGCATATTTGAAAGTTAACAAACATTTATTTATTGGAAAATTTTCAAATACTTCACTATTTTTTTCAGCTAGAAGAATTTAAATTTTTGTAATGCTCTCGGTGGTATCTTCCGTTAAAGATTAGATTCGTGCTATAGATGGTGCTAACCTAAACACTTTCCCTTTTCATCACTAATTTCATCAAGTCGTTAAAATAAATATAACTGTCGGCATCCTGTTCCGCCTCATGGCTCCTTGTCCACGTTCCTAGAAGAATATAATTTGTAATCCTAAAGTAACCTGAGAATGTTCTTGTAGTATCTCGTAGGTATCAAATGGTGATTTTAATTACTCCAATCTCAGCACTCAACCTTGTTTCATAGCTCCAGACGCATGCGATATTAGTTGCAATAGGTACGAGACACATGCCGTTACTCTGTAAAAAGATAGGTTCCCTAGCATTTGTGCAGATACTTCATGGTCGTAGGAAGAATACTATATCTTAGCAACTCATTCTGTCTTG
The DNA here is from genome assembly GCF_021130785.1 of Homalodisca vitripennis. Classification (NCBI taxonomy): domain Eukaryota; kingdom Metazoa; phylum Arthropoda; class Insecta; order Hemiptera; family Cicadellidae; genus Homalodisca; species Homalodisca vitripennis. The sequence goes on along the minus strand of NW_025777488.1, from coordinate 20,004 downwards.
TCTGTCTTGTTCTGTATTTCATAAGACACACCATTATCAGGAACACTAATGATGACTATGAAGTTTCTTCCAATAAGTCTGAGATAAAATATGGCGATAAACGTGACGTTATTTGGATTATTACTATCTTTGTAATGTGCGAGTTAGAAAACTTTTCTAGAAAAATATGCACATTAAAATACTATTTATCTCGCCACGATTGAGTCTCACCTGGGATATAATTGAAAAGGGTTTTAGGCCTTTATATAATATGTAAAGAACGTAGTAGGCCCTACATATTCTTGCGATATTGAGTGAGAGACAATCCTGCAAATCTGTTGTCTAGGAACTAAATATTCTTACACTACTAAGTGTTTGCTAAATTTTATAGTACAACAGTTCTTGATTAAAGGGGTACACGAGGACAACAAGCACTTTACTAGCGATAGACACCACATCGGTCGAAACTGTCTGCCGGTCTACACAATGTGGGCAGTCCATAAAATTGTCCATGAAAAGGTAGCATTCAAATAAAGCTGAAAGAGCACTTGGTTTCTGGCAGTTTCTACGATGTGGAGGAATATATTGCCGGCTGAAATGACTATAGCCGTGTGTTTGGTTGTTGCAATTTTAAATGTAGTTTTATATGTTTTTAAATTCGGTAAATAATTTAACTTATATTTATTGGGTCAACTTCTATGTTAATTTCCTTTTATTTAATTTTGTTTTTTATCCAAATTTTGTTATAACTATAATTAGTTTTAGTATCGTATTTAGAGTGTCAATTGTAATAAAATGTTTATTGTTTTGTACTAAAAATTAAATTAAAGTAAAGTAAAGTAGTCTTATTTTACCAGGCGAAGTTAGGACTAGGAAGCCCTATCTAACACTTAACCTGGGGGCCATGGCTTAAAGGTGACTTAACCACCATCAATTTCTGGGCAGGCCGACTGCTTGTAAGGACAGGATCGCTCAGTGGTCACCCATCCAAGCAGCAATCACGCTCAATGTTGCTTGATCCTATCCTACAGCAATCGTTGTACCCGCTAAACTACGCTGTTGGTAAATTATTATGAATAAATATATAATCCCTGGCGAGTGTAAGATAAGATCATTTATGGCCATTCAATGAAAAATAAATTTCGACATCTTATTCTGTCACAATATTTTATATCATGTTTCATTTCAAAGACACCTTGAGGAGTATTATCTAAAACCCTAATGTGAAATAAGAAGCTAAAGAGAGCAAGAATATATTTTTTTTTAATTTCCTGCAATAGCGACGTCATTCGGACCACTACTATGAAAAATTATACGTTCACTTTAATTGTAAAGCAAATTTTTATCATCGGAAGATTATGAAATATTAGCATCTCATTCCGTATTGTTGTTCCAAGTATTGGTTCAAAGAACTTCAATAGGAGTGTTTTGACTCTGAAGTACACTACGAAACTTCCCGTAGCAATTCTAAGGTAACTTATAGTGGTTTTCAAAATCCCAAAGTCCACATTAAATATACTTTAGTTACTCCAGGAAGGAGTTTTATATTGCCTTCAGTAGTACCCACACTTTGAACATTAACATGAGCAACGATATGTTCCTTACCATCTGAGAGGCATTAGATACACTCGAAAAACTTATATCCAGGCATCCTATTCGGTCTCGTTATTTACGTAATAGTTCAACTACCAAATCTGAGTCTCCGTAACCCATTTTCAATAATTTGCCATAAATATTGTTTTAAACTTTTCATAATGATTTTCAGTTACATTTTGGTTTGATCTTTTATCTCAAAATAATATAGCATAGAATTAATATTTTCACTATCAAGAAGTTCGAAATAATTGTGTTAATTTTTGCTATTATTTACTATGAATTTTATTGAAGAAAGAAACTAAGAGAATCAGCTCATTTCAGGATTAGATCGTCCACCGAGGAATAATATCAGCAACTGTAATTACTGGAGGTAATGTTTATCTGATTTCACTTGAATTCTATTTTATTCCTAATACTTCCATCTGAAATGATTGATTCAATTTGTATATTTTATTATTTCAGTCTGATAAATTCCAATGGAAATATATAAGTAGTTGATTTTTAAATAAAAAAAAATGAAAAATTTGTTTCATTTACGATTATTAATACAGAATGAGTATGGTTTGACACGTTTGTCACTCATCTTTTCATTTTATACGTACGATACGCTAAGCAAAACAACACAATTTCAACATAATAAAATGTTTCATGAGAATAAAAACAGAAGAGAGAAACCCAGCAAGGGCTGCTGATGAAGCAAACAGGAGTCCTTCAGTACAGAATTATAGTAATAAAGAAATAAAAAATTAAAAGTAACATTTAAAACCTTAAAAATAAAACTTGGAATTTTATCATAAATTTGCATTTATGTTATAAGTCAACTACGATTATCGAACATTTGTATGGAATACATAAATATTTAAAAAATACTTTAAATTATTTTACAAAGAAAGTTATTTTTGGTATATTGTGTTTTTTTAGGTTGTTTAACTATTATAAAGAAGTAAATTTGAATACAAATTTGTATAAATATTTTAAATGTTTGTGTGACGCACGATTATTAAAATAATTATCTTCTTTGAACTTTCATCGCATTGCTCTTCAATAGGAATATTTCAACAGGTAAAGAATTTCATTAAGCCCGAGTATTAACTTTGCTGTCATCCGGAAAATTCAAAATCAGAATTAATTGGAAATATTGCTTAGAATGTGTAAATCACCGAATTCTCAATTTAGTTTTAATGGGCTGTTAACATAGGTAGCATAATTAAGATTTAGTTATACAATTTATTTAACACTATTTTTATACAATATTTTACCTGTATAAAAGATCTTGATCAGCCAAGGCGAGCTGAAGACACGCTACCCAATTTAGCCGAAAGTGGTCCATCCTACTTCGTTGAAAACATAGCGTGATCTCAACCAATCAGAGACACGTGACCTATGCATCCAGCTGTATGTGTATAGCCAGCCATGTAGCTCATTGGAGCTGTATATAAAACTACATATATAAATGTTGTAAATATTATACAATAAGTTTTATTCTAGGCCCGGCTGGTATGTACCTCAATATTGGTCTTGTTACGGAGCTCTTAAGTTCATTTATTTTTGAAGTGTAATTTTGCGAAGGACTATTAAAAATTATATTTTTAAACAAATATTTAATCCAGCAGATTTTAATAATTTACCGAGGTAGGCTCGACTAAACGCATAATCCATCATACTGCTGAGGCAACATCGTCTTTATTGTTTTAAATTGATGCATTAAATAGTCAATTGCTTTACATAATTAATCGCCCAATATAATGACTAAGAGCTCCTTAATGAGACCTATTTCGAGCGTTTTGAACTACCCGGTCAAGAATAACTCAAATTTTAAATTGGTAGAACTATTAGCAAAGCATCCTGTGTATTCTTTGTTTGAAGTTTATTTTTGGCGATGGGTGATTGTGAAGGAAACACAATTTTCCGGACATTTGCAATCGTTCAGTGAAATAAAACATCAGTAAAATTACTTTTCGAGATCTGCAATCTGATTTACCTCAAGAAGGAATAGGATTGCAGATCTTGAAATATAATGTTGCTGATTGTTTGTTTCACTGAACAATGGCAAATGTCCGGTAAAATCCTATTTCATCCTGAGTATTAGTATCCACCCCTTGAAAATTGATATAAGTATATTAATACAACGCACAATGAATCTGACATTGTATTCTTATAACATACCAAACTCGTACCAACGTGTGATACCACAGAGCTTAAATATAATAGATTTGATCAAGACAGTCTCCGATGCTCAAGGTGGCGTTTGTCTTCTGGGAAATATCAAACGTTGTATCGACATCTCACATTTCACAGATATGGCAGGAGACCTTTTAATTTTAAGTAATGTTAAGCAATAACCCTTTTGAAAATATGTTAAACTTTTTTAATTTCAAATTTTTTAGTTTACTTTTTAGTTTTTTGTAGTCAGTTTCAAGTATCATAACCAATATTTTAACAGCAATCCAGTTAAACTTAGGAATTACTCTTGGCTATTCCTATCTTGTGTTGGTTTGGTACCTACTTCTTGATTAAAACTTTATCTATTCACCTCATCAAATATTATAAAGAATACTAAGTATTAATAAATATCTCGTCAATAAAGACAGTAAAATATAGTTTTTCTGATTTTCAATGAATTTTCATCACTCATAAGCACTCTTTCATGGCGTATTGTATCATTAAGCGTTTATATTAGGAGCATGAAAAACCGCAATGAATTATTTAAAATTAATTGTAGTGTTGTCAATTATTATGATCATCATTTATGCCTAACACAATAAAATCCCCTTTGTCGGTAGCGTAGATGTTTGTACCGCATGCACACTCCATTGATGGTCACTGCTCATATTGATGTGGGCTCAGTGCACGTATCATTTACCTTCGTTAGAAATATCTAATCTAGTTTGTGCATTCTACATATACTTATTACGTATTAGTACAATAAATATACAAAATTATATAAATTCCTATTCTCATCCTTGTGTTACTAAAGAAGAAACAGATATTCCGATTTATTGCTTCTATTCCATTTTATATGATTGTACTAATTTCTTATCCAACTAAACTAACTTTCAGTGATTCCAATACATTGGTACTATTAGTATGGGGTGTAGAGTATAGAAGTCGGAGGATTTATAATTCATGGGTAAGTGTATAAAATCTATACATTTACATGTCCATTGTTAGTTTCTACATTGATGGTAAAAACTCAAACGAGTGAAAACATTTTTACAGTTGCTAAATTTTAAATGTGTCTTTTAACTACACTAAATTAATTAATTTTGCCAACTTTATATGCAAATATCCAAACCCTCACTAAGTTAATTAGATAGCACTATCAAGCTAATTTTTTTAAGTTTTATACCTTTTTCATAAATAGACAATGTACCAATGTTGTATTTTGATGTTAACGAATATGATATGAGGTTACAATGTTTAATTAGCGCAATTGTTATTCAAATATAAAAAAACTAGTATAACAAAAATATATTTTAACAAATGAATTAATAATTCTACAAAAGTTTGTGGCATAATATTTGTCTTAAAATTATAATAGAAGGTTGTTTCATTACAGCTGGCTCTTTATTCTAGCATAATTCCATATTTATATTATCGATTGTATAAAACAAATTTCAGCAATGTGAATTGAAAATTTAAGCCTGCCTTTTAATGAATATTAAACACCATTGCAATGCATGAATTAGTAATGGTATGTTATTTCGGAACTAACTACATAAAATGTTGTATATTATTATTATTAGCAAATTAATAAGTTAACAGGCTTAGCTGTTTATTACTTACATATTGCACTGCTGTCAGTCAACAGATGAACGGTTTATAGATTTCAGTTATGTGGAATGTTTTACTATTTAAATAACAATATATAAAAAACTGGATAGGTGTTTAACAATGGATTGGGAACTTCAAAGTTTATATGCGATATAGATTTCACTAAATTAGTTTCTGACAACATTAAATCATGAGAACTAGGAACAGTACTAAATGTGCCTGCAGCAGGAAGGTTGATATGAATAACTGCTTATTGGTACCCACACAATGATATATCCATTTGGAATTATACGTATGTAATGTGTATAAATAAATCATTTAGTTTTGAGCGATTGTAGATCATGTATTCCAAAGGAAACTGTAATTGAATACTTTTTCATTATTCCGAACAATAGTATCTCCTCATCACCAAATGAGCATAAAAAATAAGTGTTACTTATAATAACACCTTTTTATATGTATTTATTTTTTTACTATTCCGTATGAAAAATTTATTATCTCAGTATCAAGAGATTGAAAATTCCCAAGGAAATTCACTTATAATTTTTGTAATCTATCCTATGTATGTCAAAACTCAATTTTTATTGACACACCTTAACAGTATTAATGTCTAAATCTGAGTGACGAATATTATCTATGTCTATAAGGTAAGTGTGATAATGAATTTTGTTTAACGTGGTTATAAATCAACTTATTTCAGTTGTCTTAAACAACACTGCTGATTGATTTTTTGCACCACTTTGATTTTTTTTTGCATTGTCTTATGAGACAATGTCAGAATAAATAAATATTTAAGAAAAATCAGTAGAGTCATGTGGTATTTTTACATGTCATACGTTAAAACATGAAATCCAATGATCTCAACTAATCCAACATAATTGTATGGTGAATTTTTTAGTTGAATTTTATTATTTAAACAACAAAGTGAAACAAAATTTAATGATTCAGAATTTGAATATGAATAAATTATTTATTCCACCAAACAATATCTGGAAATATTACAAGGTTACATAATACTTGGGAATTAACCGACCACTGTTTCAAGTAGTGTGGCCGGTGATAACAGAATGAAATCATTATTATCAGCTACAGTCCAGAGTTCAAAATTATAAAACACCTGAGCCGCCTCTCTGTGACGTCTGTCAGACACAGCTGACCAACTTATACTGCACAATACATATTATACAAATGAACTCAATTCACTAAAACATTTCTATTTATTTTTATTACACATAATACTAATACTACACAATTTTAGAAAAGAAAAATGATTTTCTCACTTACCAACTGCACACATAGACCAGGGAGACTACAATAAAAAAAAAATCAATTTCTGCTGAGTAAACAACCATTTTTTTAATCTGTTACAAAATTTACTAATATTGCTTAGACCTTTTATTTCCAAAGGCAACTACTTAAATATATGTTGTCCGAGATAACAAAAAGAGTGTTTAAAAAATGATTTGTAAACTTTAGGCATTCTGAAAATTCTTCGGTAAATATTTCTTGTAGCGTATATCAAATCAATTGTTCCGTGGTTACCACATCTTGAATAAAAGAGTCTTAAAACTTTGAACACAAAAAGATGCTGAAGGGGCAAAACTCTTAACTCATAAAATATAGGGAAAGAGCTATCCCGTCTATTTTTATTTTATTATTATTATTCTTAAAAAGTAGTTTTGAGTAACTCTTACCTTTTCAATTAGGTATTTAAATGTCCCGCCCCAGCTAACTAATCCGTATTGTAATCTGGAGTCAATTAATGCAAAATATAAAATTCTCAACAAATCTTTAGAACGAACATTTCGTAAAAAAATGTCCTAGTTGAAGATTTAAGTTTAGTCTGTAAAGTTGTTATGTGTTTACTCCAAGTACGTTTACTGTCCAACATTACCTGTTGTTTGCCGAGGTGTGTTAATAATTCTTAGACAAGTTATTACCTGTCGGTCTATCTGTCAATAATGAAATAATGACTTGAAATTTAGCTTTAACCTTCAGGGATGCATGTTACACGATAATTAGTGCCACGTTCTCTTCTTGAATATTTACATTCCTTGGATGTATCTCGGCAATCTTTTCTATTGGATATCCATAACAATCAGCCGAAAACGAAAAAATAATCAGAAGTGTATTTTCAAGCATAGTAAGATAATTATTTTGCAAAAGATTATTGTAACATCTCCTAGGGTTAATATATGATTAATCTCTTAGATTAAATTTATCAGATCTGCAGCTGAATTGCTTGGAAGCTCTATGAAAAATTGCTTAGATATATTTATTGGGTGAAATTTAGCATTGATTTAACCTGTTACTTTATTTGCTGAAAACTTTTATTTCACTTAATATCTCGAAAACAAACTAACTTTAGACTTAAAACTGTGCATGATGCCTCATTTTTAAAAGAGAAACACTGAGTTAGGATATGGTGTGCATGTCACTCCATGGGGCTGAGCTTAAAGTAAGCACTTATTAGACTGGTCTTAGAGAAAATTATGATGAAAAAGATTAGATAGAAAAATCAGTGATTTGGAAAGAAAACTGAGTACGCCAATTTGATATTTAACATGTGATATATTGACACATCAATCCTTCCTATCCTAACACATAAACATATGGTGAATTTCTTAATTAAATTGTATTACGTAAACACAAAAAACTGTATCCTTCTTAATAAACAAAAATGTGAATGTATCATGTGACAGGACATTTTTGAGACAGTTTTCATCTCTAGAATTTTGCATGAAACCTCTTTTTTATCTAAACAAATATAAAACGGATGGTGTATGTCCGACCATAGAGTTTGGGCTGAGCTTCATTGAATCATGTCACTCTGTAGATTGAACAATTACGCAACGGAATGAAATATTAATACACTAGATGCGGCGTAACTTAACGTTAGGTAACATTATGCAACGGAATGAGATGTTAATACACTAGAGGTGGCGGAACGGAACACAACGTGACGTATCATTACACAACGGAATGAAATGTTAAAACACTATAGGTGGCGGAAACACAACGTTACGTATCATTACGCAAACGGAATGAAATGTTAATACACTAGAGGTGGCGGATCACAACGTTACGTATCATTACGCAACGGAAAGAAATGTTAATACACTAGAGGTGGCGGAACAAAACGTTACGTATCATTACGCAATGGAATGAAATGTTAATACGCTAGAGGTTTCAGAACATCACGTCACGTTACATTACGCAACGGAAAGAAATGTTAATACACTAGAGGTGGCGGAAGACAACGTTACGTATCATTACGCAACGGAAAGAAATGTTAATACACTAGAGGTGGCGGAACACAACGTTACATATCATTACGCAACGGAATGAAATGTTAATTCGCTAGAGGTGGCAGAAACGGGGACTTCACTTACATTATACAGTTGAATGGAATGAATGAAGGCTACACAGCGGCGAACTCAATTGTTTGACTAGGTGTGCTGTCCTTTACAGAATGTGGGTTTTAGTAGAAGTAAAATTTTTAATTTTTAATTACAGTTGTTAATTATTACAAATTATTTTTAGGGATTTAAAATAAGAAATCTGTAACTTTGATCCGACTTTAATATACAGTGCTTGTAAAATTATTAAACTAATAATATTTTTCTTCATACATTCTTACTCTGCCGATCCTAATGGGCCACTGGCCTATGCGGGGATCTTATCAAAGAGCATAAGGGGGACAGTTTATACAGTACAAGTTAGATTGATACTGATAAATTGTCACAAGCAGGATTGGAACGTGCTCTATCTCTAGACCCTGGTGTCTTGGGACCACTCGATCATAAGCCTTCCAATTTTAACCCACATATATTTCTTTATTTCTATCTAATAGGGTTAAAACGAAGGCTTAGATGTCGAATTATGTAAAAAAGAATAAAAATGCTACACGGCACACGAGTCCTAAGCAGTAATCTGGTTTTCAGGATAGACGGCCCTAAGTTATATTTCCGATATCCGAAAATGAAGTTGCTGAGTCAACATTCACCATTGTTCTGTCGTTTCGGGTTGGCCAAATATTTGGTTCTCGTAAAAATACATTGTAATACACAGCTTAAAAAGTAATATAGTCGACTTTAAGTATGTATATTATGTTACATAGATGGTATAAAATATTTATGAACTTGTTACGGAATTGTTCTTAAAATTACTTAAGAAAAGTAACACTATAATGGTGGGTACATTTTAAAATCTTTAAGATATTTGATCCCTTTTTTTAAACTTTACCATCTAGATGAATCCAAAGGTTAAATAATAAGCTGGTAATAGTACAAAATAGTGGTGGTTATGCATGTATTCATGCGTGTATGTAAGGTGAGTGATATGTTGTGAAACTAACTCTTACTAGTGGCGTACTGTTTTTAATGATGCAAGTAAGGACGGGAAATATTGTATATTACCATGTATATTGTATTAAGATATGAGTGAAGAGCCATTTGAACTGTTATATGACTCTACTTAGTGTTTGATTATGGCAATGGAAGACCCTATCGAGAAAGTAATCCACCGTCACAAGTGCCATTTTTTTGGAAAGCTGAAATGAGATGGTGTTAACTGGGTTCCATAATAAAAAAGACAAAGTGAAATGTATTCGCAGATTATAACTTTTCTATTTTTGCAAATGAAAACCAACCACCAGAACCTTTAATAATAATTATATCATAAACAAGCAACAAAATACATATAAGGATCAACTTTAACTGTCAGCCATACTCTTACGAAGCTTATTTAACATTTATCTATGTATAGGACGGTTGTTGAGATTAAGTTTCAAATTGAGAAAAGTTTTTTAACCCTTATAACACTTTTCCAGTTTATCTTCTATCACTAATTCAATACAAATTTCACGAATTAGATTCGTCGTCATCGTTTCACGTAAGTTTAGGAAATGACTGTTATGTCAGAGTTTTAACTTAAAAGCTGAATTATTATAACGTAATTACATTGAACACCAACCTCAAACATTTAAAGAGAATATTTTTAATTTGTTTTGTCTGTTTTTTGGGAATTCGAATTTACGTGGATAATTTGAAAAATGCTCCGTACTTACTGTCTTGAAATTTTCGTGCAATATTTGTTATAGCTTTCGGTCTATCTTTTGGGAATTCCGATTTCGGGATTAAGAGCCCGGTACTCGATGTGGCTCGGGAGGTTTCTACGAACTGCAACCCTGCGAGAACACCGCAAAAGGGTGCCCGGAAGTAGTGTCTCCTCCATTCAGTCATTTTGTGTGTCATTCATAAACTGGCTGTGGTCAAGCTCAACACTCATCATAAACAGCCCTGAAGCCTGAAACCGTGTTCAATCTCTGGGAGACTATGCAGAGTTCTGCGAGAGCAGGAGATGCTACGCCGGCTACGTATCCTGATATACCTCTCTGCCTTCATCCAAGTTCCTGCGATCCTGATATACCTCTCTGCCTTCATCCAAGTTCCTGCGATCCCATTTCTTGTTCTTCGAGACCGTCTCCAATTAGTTGTTTGGGTAAGTGTCATGTTTATCAATATTTAATGTATACTTATAATTTGATATATCTGAGCATTCATTAACTAATAATAAGTATCAAAACTCCTAAGCTAATTGTCAAGATAAAATAACGCAATATGTGTTTTTCCAAATTTTAAAGATTAGTTTTCTTAACCCATCATAAAAAATATTTTTCTACTAACTCTTATTTTGTATATTTAATTCATAATACCTACAGGGTTTAATGTCTAATTTAACTTGAAATATTTTATTTTTACAATAAAAATTAAATCCATACCTTTGCGATCAATAAACAGGATTGAGAATATTACGAAGGTTTTGTGTGGTGTTATTTACTATCTATACTGAAAATGTTTCATTTCGTAGTATGTTTCAAAAACAGATTTCTACATTGAAAAAGCGTATGATGTGAATACTTTTGATTAGTAATTATGATTCAGAACTTTTAGTATTTTCAGATGTTCAATATTAAAAAATATATAATGTTGGAAAAAAGGTTAGAAAACATTAATATTATATTTTCGGACTTTATGATACATATTATATACAGTGTGCCTGTATAATTACTATTGTTTTTACATACAAAGTCTATGCACTGATAAATCGACTTCATGTATTAATTAGGACTACTATATGCTAGATACTTAAGTATTAAGTTATATAAAAACGAAAGCTATTTCTGTCGGTACATGGTTACGTGCCCAATTAATAAATATTTAGTACTTTTTAGTAATGCTTATTTATTCAGTAGACTGAAGACTATTTAATAATTCCTAAGTTAATGAAAAAAATTGGAAAGAAATAAAATTACAGCTGATTTTTGTTTTATAATTGGTATTTTATATCATAAATACAAAAACTACTTTATCACAACCCTTCTAACGGCTACACTTTATACTCTTTTTCGGTCTACGAGCAGGTATGGTGCTAAGCATAAATTAAACTAAAGAAATATATTAAATTAAAATGAAGATTTCTATCCATACATTAAATAAATTTTAACTGTTAACTAAATAATACTAAACTAATAGGTCAGAAATTTAAAATATATATAAAAAAAATTATATTAGATATATAACTTTCTATATCAATTTGATCATATAAAGAGAAGACAATGTTTCCAGAGTTTGAGTACATAAGGCCACAATAAATTGATTATAGCGAGTAAAATCTTATCATATAGCTAAGATAGAGGTCAACAGATAGGTTATGGTTAAGCCATATCAAATAAGAGGAGATAATAATTTTGGAAATGATTTAATATAACAAAATTAGGAAATATGTTACATTTATATCAATATTTTATTGAATAAACCACTTAGCAAACTAGGGTAGTTGTAAATTGTTTGATGATAAACAGTAATCAATCCTTCTCTGGAATCATAAAATCCAGTAGAATAATATACAATTATGAAGGTATACGTAATTAAATCACTCTTGCGGTGTAGAGATAATACCACAGTTTGGTAATTTGGACATTTGTTACCAAGTACAGGAACATGTATAAAGTATGAACACGAATAAAAAAACATGCGTGTTTTGGGTAATGAAACATATTGAGTTATTAAAATACTTAAACCCTTCATCAGCTAATATATATATATATATATATATATATATATATATATATATATTTGTTTCATAACATGTACAAGTTAAAAAATAATGTTTTTATTTAATTCTAGGTTTAAAGTATTTTACTGGCCGTGGCTAATTGTAATCGATAACAGATTTGGGATTTACATTTTTGTATGTTTCAATACTAGATAATAAATTAAGCTCTGAGGACTAAAATGCCTTTCTTAACGTGTCAAAAATTAAGATGTATGGTTAATTGAAGGTGAAAGCTCAATTAAGATATTAGTAAGTTTTGTTGAGACCCAAAATACGATATTTTAAATTATTTATAGATTTATTTTGTATTTTAATAATAAATATTATATTAATTATATTGATTACGACATGCTCAGGATTTTCTTTTTTTAAATAATCTGATATTTACTTGGAAAACTAAGCAAATATGATATTTGTTACAACAGTCTTTGTGTTACAGCAAATAATTACTTAAAACTACACTGTTTATGGTGTTTTCTCCTATGAAATCATTAGCTTTACTGACAATGGGTTTTTGTCTCGTATTACTCGTTTAAAGACTTAGGGGCCTTATGTTTATTGTATTAATTTGTGTTTTACCATAAACTATTACTGTGCGAAAATGAAAATACTAAATTCTACTGCGCAAAGGCTAAATTAGCTTGTAGGGAGTTGAATAACCTTAATAATGACCCTTATAAAATATATTTACGGGAAACACTAATCATTTTGTACTTTGGAAACTCAACGCTACGCCTCCTGCGCATGACCCTTGATTATGAATACTTAGAAGGATCCATAATCAAGGGCATGACCTTATTCCATAGGACACATCAATTAGTACGGATTATGTTAATAACCTTCATGGGGGGTCAAACGCTCGTTTACGCGAGTGACCGACATTTTTCGCGTCCACGAAGGACGGAAGTTTATTAAAAATATCAGAGCTTTGTAAACTTTGAATTCCTAGCTATGTCCATACTTATTGATGACGGATGTGTTCGAAATTCAGCTTCAAATAACATAGAGCCTTAAGATAGCTGTTGTTCAAATTTGAGCTTTAACAATAGAATTCTTTGCTATTGATTATGTGAGTTTTAAAAGTCTGACATTACGCAAATTTTATTGAGAAAAGAATAAAATAGTTTCTTTGTAATAAATATTAATACAAATATCCTTAGTTGTAAAGGTAGGTTTATATAATTTGTAATACAAATTGTAGTATAAATATTTGTACAACATAGAATTAATAAGTATATACGAATATATATAAATATAAATAAATATATATAAATATATATTATATATATATATATATAAGTGTGTGTGTGTGTGTGTGTGTGTGTGTGTGTGTGTGTGGTGTGTGTGTGTGTGTGTGTGTGTGTGTGTGTGTGTGTGTGTGTGTGTGTGTGTGTGTAATATTGGTTGAATGGTATTAAAATAGTTCCATACAAACTATTTTTAAAATCGTGTACTTTAATAACCTTATTTTAGCCCTAGAAGTGTTTCATTCTATTAAATTTTATTTGTAGTTTAATCGTAGTAGAAGAGCATATTAAAATACTAAAACTAATTGCAATTACAAATCTAAAACTACCACAACTAAAGAAGAAAACAAAAAAAGAACAAACGTAACACAATGGATATGTTACTAATATTTCACGATACTATGTCATATGAGTAGATTGCCATCTTCTTTCAGTTACAAATGCTAAACAATTAGGTCTGTGAAAATAATATTGATAATTTGAACATATTGATTAATCAATAATAATTTTAAACTATATACTTTTATTCTCTCATTTCGTGCATTTATACAAATTGTAATTTTCAAAACATATAATTTTAGTTGTATTTACAGATTAAACTAAGATATCTCTTAAATTTTTTATTAAAATATTATTTTATAGAGTCTTCGTGGTAAAATGTTGCCAAAAATTCGTTCAGAATCATGAATATTGCTACTTTACCTTATATTTTGACATATATGCCTAATATAAATATTTTTTCGACTGAGCCGAAGGGACCTATGTTTTATCAAAAGTATCAAACCTCTTAGGGAAGATTATTGATCTTATATACGTGTTAACAAGTAGTGGTAGCTGGTGTGCTCGGTGGAGGCGAAAGATTTATAGAGGAATGCCTTGCCCCAACATGTGCCGACAAACATATCAATAATAGCAACGTAACGGCCAATACTTTTTTTAAGAAGACATCTTTACAACTTATTTTTACAAGCTCATTTTACAAGTTAATAGTCTGATAACAACGCTAAATACAAACCAATTTAAATTGTTTTATTTATTGCTGTAATATTTTGAAAAACTTCCAGGAGAAATTAATTAAACTTAGAAATAAATAATGTTTTACTAAGATAAAACTAGAAAATAAAAACGATCACTGCATTCTGATAATATTATTCAAATAACTTTACACCAATAACAAGTGCATTGAGATAATATACAACACCCCGTTTTACTATCAACCATTTTAACAACGTTTAGTGTTTAGATCTTATTACAGTATTATATATGACCTGGGGCAGTTATTTATAACGAAGGCTATCATTTTTATTGGAAATAATCTAAACACTTTATTTTTCAATTTGATACTTGTTTTACTGGAGATTTAGCTACGAATATACATTTGCATGCACTTAAATGACTTGAATGTAAATACATTTACATCAAAATAGCACGACTAATTTATCTTTATATCATTTGAGAATTCTTGATAGGACAATAGACAATTATAGAGCAAAGTGATATCATTTGAATTTAGTGTGTACTGCAGATTAAATATTAAATATACATGTATAATTGAGCTTTGTTAAAATGGAAACTACAAAAAACTCTTTTTTGCTAAAAATTCCAAAATACTAAAATAAGAAAATCTCATTAAAATGCAATGTAGTGTAATATGAAGAAATAAATTTAATATTTTTGAGAATTATAAAGTACAGTTATAATTAATTGTCAAGGTAAATATTCATATTATTTGAGAAATCTTAATCAGACAACATCAAATAGATAATATAGATTTAAATTTGATATACTCTTAGAATTGTAAACATTAATAAACTTTATAACACTTTTGTGGATTTATTTATACAATGTACATTTCGGATTCAAAGAATCTATCATAAAGTACTTGTAGGTAAGGGCAAATGAAGTAAATAAATAATTGAAACCAAATTGTCTTATCTTTTTAACTTGGTGGCTAAGTTTTTGAAATTATTTTATATGTGATCAGTTTATATCACAAAATAAAATCTAAAAAAGTGTTGAATGCTTTATTATTGATTTACTTATATCAAACACTTTTCGGGGTTACAATTCTAACTTAGGATAACAAGATGTAAATATTATGTGACCGTAATAAAGGATACTATCCAATAATTTTTTACTCTTAGAACATCCAAAAATCTCCATTAATATTGTAAGATACAATGTAGTGAATTAATTTTAAATCCTAATGAAATATATAGTACAAATATGAGATATATATATAAATCTACGAAATAAACATAGTCACAATTTGCTGTAGCGTAGTAGTGTAAAAAGCCTACTTCCAAAATGTAAAATAAAGTCGTTCGTGCTGCCTGCTGCACTCTGCCGTCTGTGAGGCCTGTATATTACATAAATACGCTACACTCGTTGTGTATCAGGCTTCGCGGAGACGTCTTTGAAAACTACAAATTTATGGCTCATTTCATTCTTGAGCCGGATGGATTTAAATACGAACTGTGGTATAGAAAATAAATATATGTTTTTATACGAATGACAGACAAAAGAGAAATTGTGTCAGTTCCGTAAGTCATAATTGGATTCAATAACGGCTAGTCATGGAATTTGGGTATTTGGCAACGTTTTACGTTGTTTTCACATGCTCAATGGTTGAATACATTTTTAGTTCTATATAATTAAATTTTCACTTAACATTAAAAGTTTAAATATGAAATCTTTCTCGGGATATCTAGCTATATGTTACATTCAAATATTTTCATAATGTCAGGTTTCAGTAAGCTAGGTGTCACCAACCTATCGTATAGACTTTCCAAACCATTCTTTTTTCTTCACTATGTATTGTAATAAGCTACTTTCGAAGACAGCTAAGATCTGCGAAAGTCATAGTTTTCGTCATAGCTGTCAGCTGAGTTTTCCTCTAGCAATGTAACTAATTATTTCTCCCTTTTATAAAAATTGTGTACAACACTCAAGTGTGATTTTGCGTTCTGTTTTGAGTCCTATGTTTTACGTTTCCTTTTAAAAGAATAATTACTAAAATATAATATTTAAGATAATATTTGAAATGATTTCGTGTGCTATTTTGCGTTATGATGAGAAAGTGTCGTTCAATACTCGTATCAAAATTTATTTTTTCGGACTTAATGGAATTTTCCACACTTACCTTCGCCGCGCATGTAAATGTAATATTTCCCAGCAATAGTCACTTTGGAGACTAGAAGTGACATGTACTTTTTATTTTACTTCTGTTAACGAGCGTGTCGTATGTTGTAAAGTGAAACGAATCAGTTTGTTTACACATGTATTTTTTCAGCTATTTCTTCATTACCTGCAAGACCAATGTAATAATAATATTCACTAACGCTTAGCTAAATTACATGGAGTTAAATGCACCATCGCTGAACGCAGTGTTACTCATATACAAATGAAGATTCATGAGAACTATAACTATTTATAGGTTACTTACAAAATATCGTGCAGGCAGACAGGAAGAAATAAAAGATTTCCCGGCCTCTGAACTAAATAGGCTTCGTCAGCGCTTAGCAAATAAAGTTATAAGCTGAATAAGTAGTTTGGAGTTCATAGAATATCAAAATGATAATGAAAGGATATTGTAATTGCCTAGACTTTCACTTACTGCTTTTGTAAAAATAAAAAACTTGTACAATATTTAAGAAATTCTTAAGGTATCTTATAAATAAAATAACTATAAGTTTTTGTTATTAATTGTAGTACGTATATTTATTTCAATCGCATGAGATGAGTTTCTGAAATCTTCCAAAATAATTGTTATCGATGTTTTTTTATTAAGAAGCCAAATCACATGTGCATATATTTTACCTACTCCCCAATTAAAAAACCCTTAAAGAAACAAAAAATTAATGATGTACAATAAGAAATTATTATAAATTTTAAATTATACAAGAACTGCACGTGTATTATTTTTATGCAATATAAT
Organism: Homalodisca vitripennis; assembly: GCF_021130785.1. Classification (NCBI taxonomy): domain Eukaryota; kingdom Metazoa; phylum Arthropoda; class Insecta; order Hemiptera; family Cicadellidae; genus Homalodisca; species Homalodisca vitripennis. The sequence continues at coordinate 2,352 of NW_025777488.1, read as the reverse complement.
ATCTGAAATAACTTAGATAACAAAATCCTCATGGAACTCCACTTAGGCTATAAAAATAATTTGTTACTCAAAATAAAGATTTTTATTGTTATGTATTTGTCCGGGAACTATTACCCGAAACACAAACTACACGTTAAAATATCTAGGAGATGTACGTCTATAACCAGGAGACATGTGTAATGTACATTATAAATTATTGGTCACCACTACAGTTTGTGAAACAAATCAAAGAAAAGATGCCGACTTTTGTTCAATGGAAATAGAGCCTATAGTGCCAACAGTGGTCTTTGAAAGGCAGGAAGCGGCAGCGTGACTAGTTATATATTGCCTATATCTGGGTTGGGCTAAATGTTCACAGGGCCGTGCTACCACTCTATTCTGTTGGTTGGTCAGTGTTTATGTTATCGACAATTTCACCATAATAAGAGAAAAGAAGTAACATCCCGCTTCGCACACTTTATATACATTTTACTTTAAAAACCTTTAAATGTACTGCCAGTTATTAAGGTTATTGTTCTTATGGTTAAATTACCGTATCGTCATTGAAACTATAGTTAGATTAAAATTGTTTGGGTATTTTGTCATGTATTGCATTTAAAATTTATTTTTCCTTCAAATCTTTCAAACATAAACTATACAAATTAAATATCAATATCAATATCAACCTCTGTAAAAAAAAACGTTTATAATGGCAATATTTAACCTATCCAGTTCCAGATCTCTGCGATTAAACATTTATATTTGGAATAACCCAATCACAAGCATTTTCCTGTTAAAAGATTCGCTAAAAAAAGATATGTTCTGTCAGGCAAAATGGGCTAGCTTTTTAGACTAGATATAGGGAACTTCGCCCAAACCCGCGGATAAATATACAATAATCGTCTTTTTGCTTAGCATGTTATCGATAATAATCACAACATAGAATAAGGAAATGGCAATTTATGAATTTTACATAAATGGAAGAAAGACCGTAGACTCGAGACTTTCTTCAAATATTAAATTTATAAACATTTCAAACTCTAAGTCTCAAATTCTATTCATTCAAGCAAGAAATTTTAGTTAAGATTCCTAAATATTTTAAAACCGTTTTTAGACAGTTCCACTTATCATTAGCTGATAGACTGACGGACAAGAACGCAATTTAGAAAGAGGAGTTGACGTAGTAGCTGCATGATTCAACTGTCAATTGACTGCCAGGTCGTGATCGGGTGTGCGTGTAAGGCCAACTGTTTGTAATGCTTGTTTGTCCCTAATAATTTTATTTTGGTTCATTGTGTGTTATTTCTTTATTTTTAAAACTTTAGCAACACTGTGTTTAACAGTTTTATCTCTTTTTAACGGCCCAATATAGGAAACATTTTATCCTAAACATGAGGTGACAACCTAAAACTGTTCTACAAGGTAAAGTACAATATTAGAGTAGAATTTACTGTTTAAGCATTTTTAATACAATTAGTTTACTTCTAGGTTCAGAAACCAGGTGGGAAAATGTTTGCACCCGAGGGCTCCCTCACGGTATCCCACGTCTAACCTGAAGGATAGAAACATGTTCGTGAAAATCTCAAACGTTCTATTAAATAAAATTAAGGTACATCATTGTCATTCAGAGGTTCGTTCTCGGGCCTCTTTCATTTCTAATTTATATATGTTGATTGAGCTCAGTTATAGAACATTATTCAGTATGCTGACGCAGAGACCCTGTTTTAAACTAAACTCGGTCCATAAAGTGTAAACTCCTGCTTTTATCGTTCTGAACTCGTCCGTTCAGTACTTCAAAGAGTTATAAAAGAAAGCATTCAAAACCAAGCATCGGTGTAAGATTTTGCCCTTCAAACAAATTAGCATTTGGAGCAACCAGCTGTTTTTCTGGGTTATTTTCTGTTGGAGGACAACAGAAAAGTTCCTATTTCTTAATAGAAGATTGAGCTAGAACAATCGTTTTGGCAATATATATGGAATAAGTGTGAGGAATGTAGACCTTATGCCAATTTGCGAACAGCTACGGCTTTTTTGCCTTACCTACTAATTAATGCCTACTTTAAAAAATATGTCGCTAACTGCTATAAAATGTGGACGTGATGATACAGTCTAGTCTTTTAAAATTATAGTTCTCGCCCCTCCAATTCACCAACTACTACTTCAATCTACTTGGTATTTAATATTGATTCAATGTTTTATGTTTGAATGTGATTAAACGATTATGCAATTGTTGAATACAGGTATAATAATTGACGTTTACAGTACAGTATTAACTGGCTAAAAATGCAAAAAGTAGATTACTATTACTAGACAGAGTATCAAGATGCATTGTCCTCAGCTTTATCCGACTATTTCAGACGTAATAGCTATGCA